>NC_056726.1:236432293-236612293 GCF_019279795.1 Protopterus annectens
GGTAACGACAAAGACTAAAGCAGTGTGTTGTGGAATGGACAAGTAGTACACAGAAGCTGCAGTGACCATTTCTGTTACAATTGGGGTGCCGTAGATTCCGTGTAGGTAGTAGCATGTTTTTAACAGAAAAGTGTCAGAATTGTTACATGGGTAAAGAGCAAGTGCACAATGTCCCAGAATACAGTGCTTGTTATTTTGTTTGCTGACCAGAATGTTTAACTGGGTAGAACTTTTCACAGCCTAGGATCTGGGGGAAAAACTCCATATGCATATGAGTCAGTAACAAAATGTTCATGGTATTGACTTAGTTCTCACAGTGACAGAAATGAGTAATAAGCATACTGATAAACACTTAATGCTATGACAGTGAGGACAACAGGCACATATGTCCGTACTAA
The DNA here is from genome assembly GCF_019279795.1 of Protopterus annectens. Lineage (NCBI taxonomy): Eukaryota > Metazoa > Chordata > Ceratodontiformes > Protopteridae > Protopterus > Protopterus annectens. The sequence goes on from NC_056726.1 coordinate 236,432,692, forward strand.
TTAAGCAAGCATTTAAGAAATTCTTACGTACAGTATTCAAATCTTGTCATCAATACTCTGATTTTAATTATAACATTTATAATGTATGATGTAAGCAAATCAAGAAATACATATTGTTACACTAGATACAGACGTGTGTTGAAGTCAATGGAATATACAAAGAGCAGCAAAGGTATGAGCAGTTAACTTGGTGCCTTGCTTCATAAATGTAAGGAAATGCATAAGGCATAGGTGAATAAGTGATTACTATGCTAAAGATCCCAGCGACATTTGTAAGCTTAGCCATGCTTCCCAAATGTATCTGACAAGCCTGGAGACCTTAGGTTTATTTTAGGGGTATATGCAGACTTTGGCATGAGTAGTCAAGCATTTACAGACTGACTCTGTCTTGGGACAGAGAAGTGCGGATATAGAGAATATCAAAATAGCGGGTCCGAGTTATAAATATGGTGCAGACAGTAACTAGAGGAGATATGATGTACCTAATGCAAGCCAGAAGAACCTTACATCTCCTTATATGTTTGGCAGTTATGTTAGAGGATTAAGAAGCTGTTAACGAGTTGGTTCCTGTGATCCAGTGGTGCAGGGTTTGATTCCCTCAGCCTCCATTGTCTTACTGTGTGACTCTAAGCAAGTCACTTCACCAGACACCACTCCCAGCTGAGTCTGAAACAGCTCCATGGAGGTCAGTGCTCTACCCTGTACAACAAATACAAATGAACTAAATAATTAAATAAATAAAAACTGATGGGATATCTAATAGATTTCTCTGGCAGGCTAGCCACCTGGCTTTGTGAATCTTGGCTCTAGATGACTGCCACTGTTAAAATGCCACCCCAACTCCCATGTACAAAAATGAGAAAAGGGGGTTGTGGAAGGATGGGTAGGTATCTAATATACTTATGGCTAGAATAGGTAGAGAATGGGCATGGGGAAGGTGGAGGGGGTGTGGCAGAAATAAATGGGTAAAGCATCTGAGGGGTGATGAGAGCAGGAATTAGGAATTGTAAATCACTATGGCAATTATAAAAGTAGGGATGGTAATGCTGAAGAAACAAGAAGTAAATGAATAGAGGAGCAAGTCGAGGGTAGTTAATACAAATAATGGCGGGAGGGTGTGGAAGAGATGATAGGAGATGGAGTAGAAGGAAGCTGAAGAAATAACTGAAATATAGACCGGAAAAGTAAAGGAATATGTGCGACTATTAAGTAGGTCAAGTCACTCCAGAATTACAAGACTAATTATGGGCTGGGTGAGAGATGCTGGCCAGTCTGATCCTTTGTTTTGAGGGAGTTATTCTATTTTTTTTTTCTTGTGCAGACAGTGTAGGTTGTGTATTTCAGCAGGTGATTCCACTTGTATAAATGAGTTGCTTTTAGGGAAAAGTTACATTAGAGAGGGTGTACTCATGGATATCTTGGATAAATGGGTCAGCACCTGGAGTGTGATAGTCTGAGAAGATTTGTTAGTTGGGTGAGCTTTAGTTCAGATAATTATGTTGTGGCACATGTAGCACCATGATTGCACTCATTAAATTAAATCCTGGTTCAGTGCTGCTATAGTGAGAGACCTGACATTAACAGTGCTTAGAGTGGTGCTTAACAATTAAGCACCCCAGCTGAGTTGTTAAAGTCGGGTCTGCACTAACCAGTAAATAGCAACATCGGGGCATAAAACAGTTTAATTTCAACTTCCATTTCCTGCCTGCTAAAGTACATATGCTTTTTTTATTAAAGCGCTGCCATTAGACAAGAAATGTGTAAGGACATCAACCACTTCCCCACTGCTTTTCCAGCTTTCAAAGCTGGACAAGAAATCACATATATATTTTTAAATCTTATTTTTGATGAACTAATAGTACATGGTAAAGATAAATCTCCATGTGCTACAAATAATTATGATCGGATCTCTGATTAGATATATGTTTCCAAGGGTGAAGCTCAAGAGGTGAATTCCTTGGCATCTATATCCCAGACACATAATGTACTCATTACGATTGGTGGCATAAGTTCCAGCCCAGTAAACTTGCTTAAAGCTTCACACTGATCAGAAAGGGAATAAATGCCAAATGGAAAGTTTGCAGTCTTATAGTACAACAGTTAGAGTTGTGTGAAGGTTGTTAAAGGTTCAAATGTGGCACAGAATCTGTTTCAATTTTGATCTTAAAAAAAAAAGTATAAATTGGAGATAAATGCTACCTCTGGAAAGCCACTTAAGATATGCTGATTTAATCCTCTTCCAGTCACATAACAGTGAAGTATGAGTCACAGTAAAAATAACTAAAAGCATCTACTATATGAGAAAAGTTATTTTTTTTAGAAAACAAAAACTGTTTTGTAAGAACTTAGTCCTACTCAATAGTAATTCCTCGGTATCCTTACACTCTTCCATATCTGCAAGTTTTTTGTGTAACTACTTTACTGTTGTAGCCAGAGGTATATTAATGCAAGAGTGGAGGGTGCAACGTATCCCAGGTGCAAATAATAAGGGGGTGTACCCTTACCTTTTAAAAGATTTTCAGTTAAACTAAAACGTTAGCTGGATCTTTTAAGGATGTTCTTCTTTAAGAACACCATCTGTCTGTGTGTCCCTATGTGCCTTGACGCATGCACTTGCTGCATGCTCTTATTCAGCATTCCGCCATTGTGGGCAGAATTTAAATACAGCACTTTGTGTTTTTATGAGGGAGTGTGTGTGTGTGTGTGTGTGTGTGTGTGTGTGTGTGTGTGTGTGTGTGTGTGTGTGTGTGACATATTTAACTGTGTGTGTGTATACCTCTCAAATATGGACAAAGCCTAACATAATGTGGGGGCAAAAGCCCAAAAATTGGGATGTTTTAAATATTGCTCTTATACACTTATAAAGTTACTAGAATAACAGGATTTGTGTTAGCATGCATTTTCAGAACAATATAAAGTCTGAAATTCAGATGCATACTATTGTTTAGAAAAAGTCAGTCCTCGGTGATTTACCAGAAAACCACACATTTTATGAGGAACAGACCAAAAATGTGAGACAAAAATCTGGACATTCTGTAAAAATCTGGACAGTTGAGAGTTATGCTGAGGTTAGTAAATTTCCACAGACTCAAACCCTGTACCTTGATTACAGGACACAAGAGCATGAATCCTATGCACCAACTACCAGACTAGTAAAAAAAAAAATGAGGTTCAGTGCATTTGCAAGGGATTGTAAGCTGCAGTGCATTTTCAAGGAATTGTGAGCTTCAAGGGAAGAGACATGTATTCCTGTTCATGTCAAGACTGTTTTTAGTGTGCAACTGTTTTGTTTAGCAAATGGTCATAGCATAACATGTAGTATACTTACTTTTGATGCAGAAGGCCATGTGTTCTACTCCTACACTATGTAGATGTATTACTGATACTGTGTTGTACTTTAAGGGGGTGTTGCAGTCCTGAGTGTGACCTCCTTTGGATGAGATGCCTAGTAACTATGAACCTGTTGTCGGTTTGCCATTCATTCCCCTATTGCAATATTGCCAGATTACCAATTTTTTAAAATTTAATATAGGCAATTTATAATTCAAGGGCAGCAGGCACTGAATTTGTAGATGAAACACTGAAATATAAACTTGTTTGCTAGCAGCAACCCCTTCATTAGTTACAAATCTGTTAATGTGGAAATATTCAGATCACTTTTACATCTGCAGAGATTGTATATATTGACAGGTATTGATGGATTGTAATAACAGAAGTTTGAGTGGCCTTTTATGGTTGAAATCTTCTGAAATAAGCAGTTTTGTCATTATTGGGTCATACATTGTGTTTCATTGCTTACTAAAGAATGCTCAAAACTACAAATTTAAAGTGCAGTCATAACAATTGGTGCTGTATTATCTAAAGAATATAGTTTAATACATTCAGGAAGGTGAATCAAAAACCCAGGCATGCATGCATGGTCCTGAAAATGTGTGTAAGGGCCTATGGTTTGAAAACAGTCCAAAGGTAAAGTTTGTCTGTCATTGGCCAGATACATTTTCTTTGAATGTGGGCTTCAATGCTGTTTCAATTAATGTGAGTTTCCAGGGCAGAGAAGTTTACGTTTAATGCTAAACCCATTGTCAATGTGGCACTATTTTGTTTTGTTTAGTAAATGTCTATTAGTGTTTGTGCTATAAAATTTGAAATAAAAGTTTTAAATTAAATCAAAATATCTGTAGTCATTGCAGAAGTAAAAAAGAAAATCATATACACACTGAGAGGTTTCAACGGTGTTTATGGTAACAGGGAAGAAATAGCCAAATAGTGGGATACTGGAATGGCTATGGGGGGGCTGCTGTGTGTTTGTGTGTGTGTGTGTGTGTGTGTGTGTGTGTGTGTGTGTGTGTGTGTGTGTGTGTGTGTGTGTGTGTGTGTGCCCTATTTGACACAATCCAATCCATGATCTGACACATCCACTTGTTAATGCAACATCATCTCTCATTTTAGCTCATTACAACCATGTGATGGTCCCAGGTGTTTCTGTAGTTACATCCTACTGATACCGCTAGGTATCTAATAGGAGAACGAGCATTCTCCAGCAGGGTATTAATGCACAAGTAATGCCCGCTGAAAAACATGTCGACACTTCATGGCAGCATATCAAGCTGCAGTGGAGCTTGGACTGAGAAAACGGAATGGCCGCCATTATTTTATGCTCACTAAACAACGTTTCTCCTGTTTAGCAAGTGTAAAATAAAATAAAAGTGTCTGTATGTGTTAGTGTGTGAAAGTGTATGCCTGTATGAGTGTATGATTGGTTAAGCTACTATTTTATACTAGCTAAGCAGTGCTTCTGCTGTTTAGCGAGTGTAAAATAAAAAGCATGTGCGCGTGAGCATGTGTGTGTGTGTGTGTGTGTGTGTGTGTGTGTGTGTATGTGTGTGTGTGTGTGTGTGTGTGTGTGTGTGTGTGTGTGTGTGTGTGTGTGTGTGTGTGTGTGTGTGTGTGTGTGTGTGTGTGTGTGTGTGTGTGTGTGTGTGTGTGTGTGTGTGTGTGTCTGTGTGTGAGACAGGGAGAGACAGAGAGACAGAGAAAGAGAGAGAGTTTATGCATGTATGAAAGTACGAGAGAGAAAGAGAGAGAAATGATCGCGTGTATGTGTGTTCATGTTTCTGTCTGCATATGTGAGTGAATAGTGCATGAAAGCACAAGAGTGTGTGTGTGTGTGTGTGTGTGTGTGTGTGTGTGTGTGTGTGTGTGTGTGTGTGTGTGTGTGCGTGAGACTGAGCGAGAGGGAACAAGTGAAGAGTGAGAGCTATCCCTGGCAGTATCACGTATGAACTTAACTCTTGGCACAAGAAATCTGGACAAAGCAACAAATAATGGAGAAACAAAGGGCTTAAAACAGGGATAGAATAGATTTTAAATATTGCTCTTAGAAACTTAGAAAGTTGCTAGAATAACAGGGATTTCGTTAGTATGCAATTTTTTTCTGAAGCAGAGGTGTGTGTGTGTGTGTGTGTGTGTGTGTGTGTGTGTGTGTGTGTGTGTGTGTGTGTGTGTGTGTGTGTGTGTGTGTGATGATGTACAGGCAGTAGCAGCAGTAAAGACGTATACAAACCTCTACACCTTTCAACTGAAGAAATCTTTGGGGAACAAAGGCTCTAAAATAGAAACATAATTATTGCTCTTATAAAATTACAAAGCTGCTAAAGTAAAGGATTTAAGTTAGCATGAATTTTCTGAAGGAAAAAACTGTGAAGCTCAAATGTATGTCATTGTTTAGTAATTTCAGTCTCCAGTGACAGCCAACCAAACCATTTAGGAGTAAGGGACCAAAAATAAAGTAAGTAATCTGGTTATTTTTAAAATGTTATATTTTGACTGTAAAATGCTTCTTCTAACACCATTAACATATACTACAGCAAGTTTAAAACATTAGGCAGAGGAACTATTTTACATCCAAAATATACTAAAAAAAATAGTAATAAAAAAATATATATAAGTAAGTAAAACAGAACAATTTTACAGAGAGCCCATTCTCTAAGGGCAATAATGCCCTCCAGGGTGTGTGTTAATGTGTAATTAACTCCCTTCCAGGGGTGTAGAGGCCCAACGCTGCTGGGCAGGCATTAATAACATATTAACACGCACCCTGTTGGGCAGTATTGCTTATTTATTAATATTTGAATTCATAATTCCAAAACCATGCAAAATACAATCTATTGAAAGACTTTCTCATAAAGTTTTCATGATGGACAACACAACTGCACTGATATTTCACCTCTGTCTAGTGCTGCTAAAGAGATATTAGTTTTGCCCACATCCTATTTATTTAGATTGTCAAAATATTTACATTTTTCTAAATATTTCAACAACCAAGTTACACACACAGAACTGCATCACATAGCCTCAAATGAAGACTCATGGATGGACTATCAAAATGCTGCTCTCAGTACATGTGTAGCCGAAGCAGTTACTGAGATGTTTTAAGCTGCTTCCAACACCTGCTAAATATCATAGACTGACCCATATCAAATACAACTATCTAAAATCTAAAAAGAAACTCTTCACCATTACTTTAACCTCCACAATCCCTTAAACAAACTATTACACCTCTCCTTACTAGATGGGCACATTCATCTTAAGCCAGGACAGGGCAAAAGACAAACACAGAACCACAAATTCATGTTCCCGCTACCCCAAATATCCCATCTAAATCTCCCAACTCACTCTATATAGCAGCATAAATAATAAAATTGCCCACCTCCACGCTCTCCTGGGTGTTCATTCCTTTGATAAACTTTATTTAACAGAAACTTGGCTAAAACCCACTACACAAGATGCTGAAATTATTCCATCTGGGTACAACATCTTGAGACAAGACCGCAAAGTAAAAAAGGAGGGGGTGTTGCTATCCTCTATAAAGAAGGGCTACAAATATCTATACTAGATATTGGTTCCTCTTCTGAAAACAATGCAGAAATCATTAGCACCAAACTTCAACTTAATCCCAGCAAATCCCTAAATATAATATGTATCTACTTGTCCCCTGGTAACAACATCACCACTCTGGAAGGTATCCTTGCTGAACTCTCCACAAAAATTCCCCAAGAGACAATAATTCTTGGAGACTTTAATATAGACTGGAAGGACTGCTCTACTGAATCACCAACCTCCCATATTAACCTTAATGGCTTCTCACAAACAATTAACTCCCCAACCAGAATTAATAAACCCAATAACAAAGAATCCATCCTAGACTGGATTCTAATAAATAATCACCAACAACTCTATAATGCAGGGACCCTTCCTGACAATTCCTCTCACTTACATAATCAGGCAAAGGTTGAGCTCACACAACCCAACCATATATAAAACAATAAGAAGCAACAGAAACTTTAACCCCAATAACTTCCAAGCTGAACTAAAATAATGTGATTGGTCACCTATAAAATACCTCCTACTTGACAAAGCAACAAACTACTTTAACTCAAAATTCTTAACAATCCTTAACCACCATGCACCAAAGCATTCCATCAAAATTAAATCTAAACCCACGCCATGGCTTACAAAGAAAACCAGGCAGAAAATTCAAAAGAGAAATAAAGTTTGGGCACTATGGAGAACAACTAAAATCCCCGTAGACCAACAACAATTCAGGCAAAAAAGAAATTAATCTAAGAAAGCTATACTCTAAGATAAAAAAAACTTTTACTTCCACCTCCAACAGACCAACCAAAATAATCCACAAAAGTTCTGGGCTAGCATAAACAGACTACTTCAACCAGGCCAATCCGCAACACCACCCCCTACAGGATCAAATTCCGACAATCCAAAGCAAATTGCTAATGCTTTTAATACCTTCTTCACTGAGACCATCCAAACACTTGCTAATCAACTAACAGCCAATAGCTCTGCCCTTCCAACCAATACTACTAACTCTCTCCCAACTCTAAACCTGCAACCTGTCCCAACTTCCCTCATCTGCAACCTCTTAAGTAAACTAAAACCTACTACCACCTCAGCTGACCAGCTACCTGCTGAATACCTGCAAAAGGCAGCCAGAGTCATAGCTTATCCTATATCATTGCTGATAAATAGAACCATACAGGAAAGCACTATTCCCACCATCTGGAAAATCTCCTACATTATCACCCTACACAAGGAATGAAACTCCAGAGAATATTATAACTATCGTCCCATAGCTCTACTTTCCCCATTAGCTAAAATAATGGAAAAGTGCATTCACAGACAGTTACAAGCCACCTAGTCCAGAACAATTTACTGGCAAAATCTCAACATGGTTTCAGGCCTTTCCACAGTACAACACCTGCACTCCTATCCTTCACTGACAGCATCAATAAAAACTGTAATAACAATCTTCTCTCTTCAGCACTTTCCATCGATCTTTCAAAAGCATTCGACATGGTCAACCACCACTTACTTCTCAATATTCAAAAGTCCTTCTCTCTGGACATAAAGACCATAAAATGGTTCCAGTCCTTCCTTGATAATAGACAGCAGGCAGTGCTATGGGACAACAACCTCTTATCCCATCTCCCAGTTACCTAGGTGTTCCTCAGGGTTCTATATGGGGCCCCCTCCTTTTCTCAATATTTATCAATGGCCTCAACCTAGCTATTCCTTTAACTGTGTACAATACGCAGATGATTCGACAATAATCTACTCAGTTAAATCTCAATCCCAACTACAGACTCTAACTCAGACAATGTTCAATAAAACAGAAAATTGGTTTCTACAACGCTGCTTCCTCTTGATCCCCAAAAAAACAAATTCCTCCTCTTCACTCCTACCCGCAAATCACTCCCAATGAACTTTTCAGTCTTATCCAATAATGGTACACTCATATCTCCCGATCCAACAACTAAACTTCTAGGGGTAACCATTGATAACAACCTGAACTTTGAAACCCATATCAACAATACCATAAAAACTGTCAACAGGAAACTAGGCTCCCTCTATAGGATAAAACCCTTTCTCTCCCCACTAGCCAGAACCACTATTGCCTGTTCCCACCTTATCTCCATACTTTTCTATGCTTCTTCCATATATACTAACTTGTCAAAAAATAACCTTAACAAGCTAGCCAACGCTTACAATAGCATTTCCAGATTTGCTACTGCTTCCTCCTTTAGGACCCATCACTGCCATAATCTGAAACAATTAGGCTGGTTAGAGCTTCTGAATCAGATTCACTTTAAACAACTCACCATTGTGCACAAAACCCTTTTCCAACCTACCAATACCCCAATACTTGTTAGTCTCATTACCCAATATAAGAACCTTTCAACTTTACGCTCATCTAATAAACTACTTGTATCAACATGTAAATCTAATAACATGGCAGGAGATGCTCTGTTCTCAAATGCAGTTGAAAGTATTGGAACCGACTCCCCTATGAACTTACATCACTGTCTTCATTTACACTTTTTAAACACAATCTGAAATTCTATCTTAAAACCCATTGGTTATGTCCCTGTACAAATCCAGACTAATCTCATACTATCTGGAGCATTTCTTCCTGGGCCTCCGCTGAAAACAGGCTCTGTGGAACCTAGTCAGACATTCCCGGTCAACAAATGTTAAATAAAAATAAAAAAAAATATCCCAAATACCCTCTCTTAAGACCTAATTCCTGTTCTATCTGTGTCTTTTTAGATCAAGGCCTATCCTTGGAAAAAAACATATCTTATCCTAATAGGTATTTTAAATTATCTCTAGTTAAATTCTTCTGCATATAATTCTAAAGCATCCTACCCAAGGCAGGCAACAAGTATTGTTTAAACTGTGCACATTGCTGAACTGTTTAAACTTGAAGTATGCATTTGTTTAACAATTACTTTCATTTTACTAATGAAGTCTTGTACATAAAGTCTAAAATATCTTATCTAATGCTTATAACATGGTATTTGTATAAACTGTGAAGATTCCTTAACTCTTTAAAATTTGTAGTATTTTTCGGTATAACAACTAGTACCTGTATGTTAGTAGTCTAGTAATCTCTTGGAGCTTATCTCCCCGGGACTCTACTGAAAATGGACATAAATCCAGTTAGACTATCCCGGTCAGCAAATGAAAATAAATAAATAAACATTAGTATTTAATGTATTTATTAGAACTAATAAAATCCAGTTTTATGTCCTAGAATATAATAAACACTACCATTGTAATTTTTTTTTTTTGCTAAACAGTTTGTCATTTCTACTTCTTTTGTAACCCTTAAGGCTGCACAGATATGAACATTTGTTTGAAATGTGAGGACATGAATTGTTTTTGTCAAAAAGCTTAGGATACGACCATTGGAATTTGAGTACAAACTTCCAGAGAGAAATGAATGAATTTAACACCAACGTGGCACTGTCTCAGGCTACTTACTTTATCTTTAACAGCACTGACAATTGCTTACTTGCAGGAGCTGTCTGCATAGCACTGAAATGTGCGTTTGGCTCTGTAGACCATGTGTTAGTTTTTATACAACTCAGAAATAGGTGTTCTCATCTGACACACACACACACACACAGTTTAAAGACTACTGTTCAGCTACAACTATCCCTATTCTCTAGTACTCGGACCCATCAAACTCCACCACTCTCCGGTCTGTTGTCTCTCAGAGTCTCTTTTCACCCTGATTCTCATTTAACTGTTTTTAACTACCTTTTGGATAATCTCCTTACTTTTAAAATTATACTATATGCAGATAACAGAAAGCCAAGCTCTGAAAACGTACGAAACTTGCTGTAGTGTTCAAAGACAGTTTCTTCACCTACGCCAGAGTCTATCAGACATATTATTAGTCAGTCCTGGTAAATCTAAAACTACTAATTTCTGTATCAGTGAAAGGCTTGCTAAAACTCAACACTTACTACTTCCTGATGCATGGGACCATCCAATATCATCTACAGAATCCTTCAAATATGTAGGTATTATTCCTGATAATTTCCTCTCCTTTACTTGGGTAGAGTTCATATCTAGTTATGTCTTTTTCCAACTTAAATGTTTATATACAGATTCACTAGCCATCTTACATTTGAAATAAGCAGTTCTGTAGCCAAAGATATTCCTGCATCATATCTAGAATACCGCCTTTCATTTGCCTTAAGTAATTGCCACTGTGTGAATTGCATTCAAAAAGCCCTACTTAACATCTCCTTATTCACTGACCTTGCTGACCAGTGCTTGCACTACTGTCCGCTCCACAGACATCATACACATGACTGACTGTGCCTTGTTCTTATTGTTTAGTACCATACGTTCTTATGTATTGGTGTTTAGGCCTGCAGACTCCTAGAAATTTGTATCATCATCTGCAAGCTTTTAAACACTGACTTCTCCAAACTAGCTGTCCTTCCTACATATTACCATCTTTGGTCCGAACTCATTGGTTCTATCACCTTACAAAGATTGTACTTCTTACTAAGTACAACAGGGAGAGCTTTGTCCAGACCTGCCACAGCTCTCTGAAATTGCAATCCTCACGAAAGTAAAAATAATTTTAGTCTTCAGTTCTTCAGCACGTCTTTTCATACCCAATGTATATATATATATATATATATATATATATATATATATATATATATATATATATATGTATATATATATATATATATAATTCTAGTCTTCAGTTCTTCAGCACGTCTTTTCATACCCAATGTATATAACTCTTATAATTCACCTATTTCTACTTTCCTTTCCTACATAAACATTGCCTGAGCATAGGATCATAGGAGATTACTAGGCTATCAACCGGAGGTCATTTTAAGCCTAGCCATTTCAACCCAATGTTATACCGTAGAAGTACTAGACAGTACACTAAATGGGATTTAGTGATGACTGCCCATGTCCAGGAGGGTTGTGGGGGCTGCACCCAGTAAGAATTTACAGTGCCCCATTCACTTGTCCAGGATTCTCTTGAACAGTGTCATACAGGTGCTCTGTTTCACATGAATTTTTAGCCTGTTCCAAAGACGTGGTAGTCACTGGGAGATAAATCTGTCCCTCCAGCATGTCCTATATAATTTGCAGGGCATATTTAAGTCCCTGGAACAGGTAGCCTTAGACCCATTTAATTTACGGATATACAGTAAGTTCATTAGGTTTGGGTCTTGGGTTGCTCTGTAGGCCAGGCATAAGTCTCCCTTAAGAAGTGTATATGATATGAAGTATAGTGATAGCAACTTTAGTCGGTCCATGTAAAGCCACGTGCTGGAGGCCCTTGATCTTCTTTGTTAGAAATCTCTGAGCTCTGCAGGTGCTTAGTACAGCATACACCAAGTGGGGCATTATACTCAATTATGGGCCGGATAAGTGCCGAGTATACAGGGGTTATAATGTCTTTTGATCTAGAAGTAATGCCTTTACTAATCAAGTGAGCTATGTGGAAAGCTTTTCTTACAATGGTAGACACATGGTGGTAGAAGTTAAGGTCACGGTCAGCCTGTGATCCCAGGTCCCTTACCACTTCATGGGTACTTAGGGTATTGTTGATTTGATAGTGTGATGGGGCATTGTTTGTGCTGAAGGGAATGATGATGCATGTAATGCCTGAATGTGGGATTATGTCGAAAACCTTTGTCAGATCGAGGTATGCTGTGCATAGATTTGCTCTCATCAATGGCCTTGGTCATATTTTCAAAGAAATCCAACAGATTTAAAATGCAGGATCTGCCCTTCACAAAGCCAAACTGGGTAGGATCCAGGGTTTGGAGGTCACATATGTCTTCATTTATGAAGTCCATAATGATATGTTCTATGGCCTTACAGATGAGGCTGGTCAGGCTTATGGGTCTGTAATTGTCCAGGCCAATCTTTGTGGAGGGGAATAACAGTAGCTGTTTTCCATTCTGCAGGAACAATGCCTGTGGTTAGGCTATGATTGAAAAGGGTACTTAGTGGTGATGCTAGTTCATGCTTTAGCCTGTTTAGTAGACAGCCCGGGATGTCCTCTGGTCCCATAGAGGGAGTGTTCTTTGCCTTGGACAGGGCTTTGATGACCTGCACTTCAGATATGTAAGGTGGGGAGGGGGGATTTGGGGAGGGTTTCTTGTAAGTTAGGAGGGGATAAGGGAGTGGAATTTTCACCAAACCTATCCGCTAGCAGGTTCCTTATCTCTGTGGGGTCAGTGTGTGTGATACCATTGGCCATCAGTTCTGCACATGCTTGGGTCCTACCCTTTAGGTTACATATGTAGATGTAAAAGGTCTTATGGTTATCCTTTGCAATACTTGCTAGGTTTCTCACAAAGGAGCCCTTGGAGGATTTGACAAGTTGTCTTATTTGCCTGTTAAGGCTGAGGAGGGTGGTTTTCCATTGTTGGGTCCTTGCCTTTGTTTTCTTGGACAGCAACTTTTTGCATTTATTGTAGAGTTTGTTTATGCTAGAAGTCCACCATGGCAACTTGATTTTATTTGGTGCTTTGTCTTTGATTCTGTCATGTACAGCCAAGTTTATACACTTATGCAAGTGATTTTACAGACCTTTAATGTACACTTTGGAGTATTTACCATTTTCAGCTTGGGATGGGGTTTGGAATGCATTTATACCTTCACCTAGGAGGGTATAGTTTGCCGTGTTGTATGTCTGAGGATTGTAATTTCAGTCCACCTGCAATCTTTGTAACTAAGTAACTACTTCTGTGAATGACGAATATACACTAAATCTGAGGCTACAGTAGGTTGGAGTATTTCCCCATCTCTGAAGTACAGTAATCTTGGAACTAGTATTTAACAGTAGCATCAGTGTGGGGGAGCAGAGGGGTGAATCTTTCATGCAAAAAATATTTTAACAGTCTTGTTTCAGAATTTGCTATTCTGTCTTAGTCGCAGTCACAGTTTACTTTTCAAAGTGTAGTAACTTGCATGATTGGATCTCACATTTCTGATGGGGGCCCCACTCTGTTCTCCTCCTCTCTCTCATCTCGTATTTTAAAGTCCTATTTTTTTTCTGCTGGATTTCTGCAACACTTATTCCTCTTTCTTTCTCCCAAGTGAATATTTTCCCTGGGCCTGCTGGCCATCATGAGTTTCACTGATCACATTGCTCACGTCCATTCATTTTGCAACTCTGGGGGTTTCACTTGGAGCCATCATAAAAGCTGACGGGGGGGGGGGGGGGTGTCAAACTTTCAGGCAGTCGTAATGGTGTTTTGAGCTATCACCAGCGACCAAACTTTCCTCGATCGGGTATAACACCGAGTTTAAATGTCAAATTTCTCAGTGGCGAACAGTCGGAATGTCATACAAAACACCAAATGCGACATTTCTGACGGCTCTACCACCTAAACAAGCACTACCTTGGGTCAAAATGGGGGGGGGGTATTTTGCATTTCGCAAAAATTTTGTTCGCAATTATGACAATTTGCTGCACTGCTTTAGAACATTTTCCAATCGGCCATCCACCAGCTGAACAAATAAATGTATACCGGTGCAAACTACATTACTACCGTAGCTCACAATGCCCTATCTTAATGAGTGTATGCTTCCACACTCTCAGTATGAGGGATGCCACCTATGACGGGTTTGTCGACCCTCATGTCAGAACTTAGATCTCCCTTGTGTGCTGCCATCACTCCTTTGTTGTATAGTGAAAGTGTGTGTGGCTTGCACCCCCATGGGGTCTTCCTCTCCACTAGCACTGCCAAGTACGTGAGCTACTATTCAAAAGGAGTTGTTGGAGCTGTAATCAGGGCTTTATCCAAGTATGGCACTGGCTCACTGTTCCTGCTGTCTCACATTCTGTCATACTTTCTTTCCATTAGTTTTGCATTGTCTCTGTCTCTCTCACACCACTTATTATCCCTTGTTTCTTTGTGATACTCCCCTTATGCTTCTTTCCGCTCTTCAGTCTGATATAACTCAGTTGTTCTGCTGTAATCTTGTCTGCCTACAAATATGACAAGTTAGTTAAATGATCTGTTCTCAGATATATTTTCATTATTATCATCATCAACCCCCTTTTCCTCATTTTCTACATGAGGTCAGAGTGTCATGTCAACTGTCACCATCTCTCTCTGTTCAGTGCCACTCTCCTGCTTTCTTC
This sequence comes from Protopterus annectens, assembly GCF_019279795.1. Taxonomy (NCBI): domain Eukaryota; kingdom Metazoa; phylum Chordata; order Ceratodontiformes; family Protopteridae; genus Protopterus; species Protopterus annectens. Next base: position 236,447,693 of record NC_056726.1, read on the forward strand.
AGCACTCATGCTTGACTGTCACGGGTCTTTTCTCACACATTCCATCCACCTCTTTGCTGGATGCTCTAGTTTTCTCTTGTCTTCTTCCTATTTGTTCCAAATCTCCTTCACCATATTGTCTTCTGCTTTTCTGCACATGTGCCTGAACCACTGTAATCTGTTTTCTTTGTCCTTTTCTGCAATTGTAGCTAGTTTAGCTTCTGTTCTAAGTGCCCACACTTCTGGCGTTTCATGTCCATGGCATTTAGCTTCCTCAGCTGCTCTGTCTTTACCGTGTGCATTTCTGTACTGCACAGTACTATGGGTCACACCACTGTTTTGTACACCTTACTTTTCAGCATCTTTGGCATTCTTCTGTCATATACTACACCTGACACCCTGTGCCATTTGGCTGCAGCCCCTCTGATTCTAGCTTTGACCTCCTTGGATGTAGTTTATCTAATTCTGATAGTTGCTACTACTCCACTGTTGTAACTTGTAGGCCATACTGTGCTTTGTAGATTAGCTTGTCTGCCTCACAGCCTAGGCCATGACCGAAGGTACTTAGGCCAGCCTAGTCACCCAGCTAATTAAGAAAGAAACATATACATAATGGTGGGAGAAAATCATGGGCTGACATAATAACTAGATTATGAATATATTTTGCCATTTATGTCATGTCAAAAATCTGACAGTCATTAGGTTACTTGTAAGTTTGGGCAACTACTAAGGTCAAACAGAGAAAAATTCATGCTGAAATAGCGAGTGTATGGCTGACATGCAGAGGTTGCAAATGGCAGTGGTAAGTTGTCAGTATACTGGTTTAATTTGCCTTCCAACATTGGACAATGCACAAAACTCTTTTGCAAATATGTAATTAGAAATTGCCCAAACTAAGAGATGTGTAAAACACACACAGGGATTCATTAGGAGATGGAGAATGCGGTGGTGCCTCATCTGACAGTCTGAGATATGCCTAAATAAATGAATAGTATGTGAATGGGAAATTACTTCAAAGGATCACAAATATAACAAGAAGGTTACATCATAACAGTTGGCAAATTAAGTGTTAGACTGCGAGTAAAGTGTTTCTTTGTTTAAAACATTTGGATTCCTTCATCCCAATACCACACATAAACATAAAATGTACTCATGGACACAGGCTTATACATTCAACTTGTTTAAAACATATAGAAACCAAATGAGAAAGACAACAGTTTGCTCAAACAATAATATATATCAGTGTTGTTGATTTTTAATGTTATAGAAAATATTGGCAAAAATTAGGAGGGGTAGCACCCAGAAGGATAAAAGCACTATTATCAAACTAAACAAATAACTCAGTGGAAAAATTAAGTCTACCAAAGCCAAATTTGAGGTAAATGTGGTCTCCTAGGCTTGGACGACCACATGGCATTCTATAACTATGTCCTGCAACCTTGGAGGCAATACACAATTGAGAGCAGAACTCATTGTTAATGGAACCACCTATACTGAGCCAGAAGATATAGCAAACCTACTGGCAGACAAATTCAGCTATAACTTTACTCCCTCTCCCCATTAACCTTCCCTCAGGAAATACCGTCACATATAGCTCCGTCTACTATCACTAGGAAACATGTCCTCAATGCCAGAACACACTGCATCAAAGGGCCCAGAAAATATCCCAGGATGCCTTCTAAACAGCATTAAATATGACCTATCAGGCCCTCTGGAGTTGCTATTTAACTGTAGCCTGCAAACAGGATTTGTGCCTAACAAATGGAGAATAGTAACAGTCAACCCTTTGCACAAATATGGACCATCTAATCCATAAGTCTCACCGGTCTCATATGCAAAACCGTGGAAAGAATTATCATGGAATTGATCAGTAATGATATAGGAAACCTACAGATACTGCATCCAACCCAATTTGATTTTGTAAAGGGCAGATTATACCTGCTCAATCTAATGGAATTCTTTGAGAATGTCACCAAAGCAAAATGCTTCACACTGCCTACCTTGACATGACCAAGGCATTTAACACAATACCCCACTCAGGCATTGTTGACAAACTCAGGAGGTTAGGTATAAATCCTATTGTTACCCAGTGGATAGTCAGTTGGCTCACAGACAGGACCCAGAAAGTTAGAACTGAGGAGTTCACGTCTACAAAGAGGCCAGACACAAGTGGAGTCCTTCAGCGATCTGTCCTGGGACTGCTCCTTTTTGGTATTTACTTCTGTAAAGTCATGGCCAATATGAAGGGTTTCTGTCTGACCAAATTTGCAGATGATTACAAATTAGGAACAGTAATAGAATCCCCCACTGACACTGATGCTCTTCAGGAAGGGTTGACCCAGACAAATAACTGGTGTCAGATCCATGGACTAAAGCTAAATGCCAAGAAATACATAATAGTAGTCAAACACCCCCAGTAACTATCATATTGACAACACACCCCTAAGAGTTGACCCAGTAGTGAGGGATGTGGGGACACATATAGACAGTAATCTAGGCTTTGACCATCATGTGTCTACAGTAATGAGGAAATCTTCCTATGTTGCGCATCTTACAAACAAAGATATGGCATCTAGGCCCAAGGATGTCACTGTTAAACTGCATTCAACATTCATCAGACCTATCAGTCAGTACAATCCCCCCTTTGGTATGTACCTAACCAGGCACATCCAACAACTGGAACATCCACAAAGGTTCCTCACTATAAGAATACAGAGAGTAAGTAACATGTCCTATGCAGGCCATCTCAAAGCCCCATCCCTGTATTCTCTCTCCTATAGGCTGTTGAGAGGAGATCTATTTCTGGCTTACAAGGCATTATCAGACCCCACTCTGATGGACAGTCTGCATATTCACAAAACAAACGGCACCAGAATTACCCATTCTGAAGTCTTAAACCTTGCCTGTGATATAAATAGGACCTGCTGGAGGGATAGGTATGCATCATAGAGACTACTCCTTCTCTAGAATGGGCTCCCCATCCATGAACCAGAGTTCGTCCTTAACTCAGTTCAAGTGTAACTTGAACAATTGGATGGGGAACAGGAAATTCATCCCTGGTTTCTCACCTCTGTCTCTAATGGACACAGGCAGCCTGTAAATGGTTCATCTCTCAAGTCCCTGTTTGTAAATGTTTCATCTCTCAAGCCCCTGCTTACACTTATCTGGGTACCAGAACTTGTCAGAGATTTGGGATCTATGGCTAGGCTTAAAAAGGACCTAGTGGTCATTAGCCTAATACACCACCTATGAACCTGTAGGAACCTCTTTAACACAGTCTCTGTCTCCTACATAATTTCACGACTAAACTCTTAGAATGTAAAAAACAATGAAATAGTCCCGTGCACCCATGCATCTTATAGCAACTTATTGGTTGCCTGCACTGTAAGCTGTTTGCCTAAAATGGGTGTGGCTTGGACTCAGATTCACTCTTTTTTCCTTCTTATTATTTTCAACTCATCACCTTCATAAATTACCAGCACTAGTTCATTTTTTTTCATCTCTGGGAAGAGCGATATATACATAGTTTTTGGTGTGCTTGCTGCTTCTCTGAATCAGAATATCTGCAGCTTGCTTCAGGAGAGGTGGTTGTTACAGCTGTGATGTAAAAATATTTATTCTGGTTGGATTTTGTGCTACCGCAGGCTATTTCTGCTGCCTGGCAGGATTTATGGCTAAGTTTGCTGTTAATCAGTTATAAGGAAAGTATATCTGGATTTTTTTGGCATACTTGTGTTACTGACAGGTTGGTTTTCCAATTTTGCTTAGAACACATTAATATCAAAACTGTGTGCCAAAAGGTACATTTATTATATTTTGTGCATTGGTTCTCCTTTTGCAGAGTGCCTGCTTTTTAATAACTGACTTGTTTTGTGGTATAAACAGGTAGCATCATAGGTTCACCAGCATCTTCCTGGTGTTTTGGCATTTGTTGTTTTGCAGTGATATCCATTTTTACATTGCATTTATGTGAGGCATCAGTCTGTCATTCCTTTTAATGAGCTTCATTTATTCTTAGATGTGTGCTAATTTGGTAGTTCTGAGTGCTTATATTTGCTACGGCTGCATATTTTATTAAAATGTTTAGTGTATGTACTGCTGTTACTCCTTAGCGCTTCACCATCATTGCTTAACCATGTTCTAGAGTTTTTGAAACTTATATTTGGTCTTTTCATGGCTAAAAATAGTCATAGTAGTTTAGTTGCACTTTTTGTTGCAACAGTTAAAATCTGCTCAAAATTGCACCCTCTGTATTTTTTAATTTCGGTAGCTGCTTTCAGTAGGTGCTAAGTTAATTTCAACTGACTTTGCTCCTGTCTGTTTTGTTGACATGACACAGCTACTTCTGGTCCCATCAAGATGAGTTTCATTTAGTTACACCCAAGAGCAGCTGTTTGCATTGAAGCTGTTTGTCCACCCCTTGGTCTCATGTCAGTATTATCTCTGCTGAACACGGTACATGCAGACATGATGCAGTTCTGGATTATATACCTGTTTAACTGGGCTAGGAAGGTAGAACCTGTGCTCCTGTGACACAATCCAATGTACTATACTGTAATATAAAGTCTGTTAGGAGCAATCCTGGATATACATATTTGACATACTTCTAATTATTGATATGGCACAGGATTAGACACTCTTGGTTGATGCTGGTTACCATCCATCTCTTGCCGCAATGGTAACTCTCAGATTTTCAGTTCTACAGTAGCTTAGGCCAGTTTAGGAAGGGTTGTGGTTGCTATCTTCTAATGTTCAGCTATACATAAAAAAATTAAGGCTGGATTTACCAAATGCTTTGGATATGTCAGTGGTGCAGGAGCAAGCTGTGGGTACCTGCTCTTCTATTGTCCACCTTGTAGTGAGGGGATGTTTCTACAACAGTCTGTGTTTTTTTCTTGGTATAAGTTTGCTGTTTCCATTTATGATGGTTTTGTCTATCTTATTTTTTGAATGCTTACTTCAAATTTTTGAATTCTTTCCTGAAACACTTAAGTCATGCCTGGAAATATTAGGCCTTGTTCTTTATCATATCATATTCCGTCTTAGAGAAGGAGTTTTTTAGCTGTTCTAAAGGAAGCTATGTTTACTGTGATCCTCAAGAAAGTTGGTTTTATATGGATAATACAGATCCGTAAACCTAGCTCTAACCTCTCCTTTAATCCTGAGAAGTCATGTCTATGCAATTGGATTCATCTTTGAGTAATAATAACATCAACTGTTCATTGTAGTGTTATTTTTTAGTCTTGTACAGAGAGAATCCTTACTGGACTCTTTAATGATCTCCTTATGGTGAGAGATCTCTGATTGATATTTATCTTGGTCCTTTTAGATTTAATATCAAATGCTGAAGAGAAATCTAAAAGGACCAAGAGAAATAACAGTCATAGATCTCTCACCATAAGGAGATCATTAAAGAGTCCAGTATAGATTATCTCTGTACAAGACTAAAAAATACAGTATACACAAATGATTCTGCACTCATCTGCTCTGCACAAACCCTTCCAGAACTACAATAAATAACACAACTCTCTTTCACTGTAACCAAATACTGGCTAACCAACTCCCATCTCCTATATAATGTGAACAAAACTAAATTAATGCTTTTTACACCCCAAAAATACAAAATTAGCATCCTCCATTTACATATATCATTCCAATAATACCAAAATAGAAACATTATCCGTAACAAAACTACTAGGTATACTAATTGACAATAAACTTAAGTTTGACCAACATATATCTCAGTTTATCAAAAAAAAAAAAAGTACACATGAAGCTAGGATAAAATTATATCTTACAGACTCAGGTTCTGGCTATTGATTGGATTACTGTGTACTGTTAACTCTTCTCTATATGTCACCAATTCTTATTAACTTGCATAAAACAGAAAAGCAAAAACTGGAAGTGTGCTACAACAAAATAGCTAAATTCGTTACAGATACCCCACACAGGGCACACCACAGCAATGAACTACGAAAATTCCATTGGTTAGAATTACCCTACTATTCAACATTCTCACAACTAATCATGACTATAAACTAATCTATCTTCCACAAAAATGCCCATCACTCTGAAATACGCCCCAATTATACCATAGTAGCAGAGAGCTAAGATCATCTAACAAGTCCTTCTCTCTAGTCACCAAATCCTATAATACTGCTGGAGACTTTCTGTACTCAAACTACATCTCAAAAATCTGGAATAATATCCCTCATTCCGTCAAAGTCACACATAAACTATTTATCTTCAAATCTCAACTCAGACATCATCTTTACAGTACCTGCTGTGCTATTGTTCTAAACCCACTTGAGTAACTACTACTATTTCCTGATAAGAAAATAACTTCTAAATTCTAGTTCTTTCTCTTTCTCTCCATGCTAGTTTTTTAAGACTTTTCTTAGCTCTGTACCCTTAGTTTCTTCCCTTCTCAAAACACTCTCCCTTCTTAAACTGTCCCCACAAGCAACTTTTGCTTAGTCTCATGTCTTCCTAATGGAGTTATGTATACCTCCACTGATTTCTTTTGAACCAATACTATAAACTCCTGAAAATTATAAATTGTATTTCACTTTGTACTAATGCGAACTATCTGTATTAGCCCTGAGAATTATGTATACCCGTGAATTAAGTATGTATTTGTTTACATTTTGTGTATTAGACCTGAGAATTATATATTTATGTGAATTGTGTATGCATTTTTCTTCCATTTTGAATTTAATGAGTAAAACAATATAAAATTATTTCTTGCAGATTTTATGTGGAGCTTTTTTCTTTGGGCCTCCGTTGAAAATGGGACTAAACCCAGTTGGACTTTCCTGGTTGACAAAAACAAATAAAATAAATCAGATAAATTATCTGTCTCAAACTCTGAGGGTAGTGTCAGGGTTTATGTATTTTTCTTGTGGCCTTTTGGCTTCTGCAGGGTTCCATCCTGAGTCCATCGTTTTTTATTATATATATGTACATTCTCCCTTTGGGGGCATTACTTCAGGGAGAGGTTTACAGTAGCACTGTTATGGTGATGACATGCAGCTGTATACCTCTTTCCCTGTAGAATCTACATCTGACATCATCAAACTAGCTGTAGGAATCAGAAAGCAAGTGCGACTGGATTGTTAATAAATGGCTAAAACTCAATACTTCCAATATACACAGAGAGTTAATACTATGAGCTTTATTTCTTGAGGTACAGGGTTTGATTCACTCAGCCCTTATTTGCCTACTGTATGACCTTAAGCAAGCAGCTTAGACATTGCTCCCAGGTCGCCTCTGAAAAGGGACTGTGTGGCCAGTAGGCCTGCCTGTTTAAGAAATGGTTATTATTATTATTGCTCTCAGCATTATTGTCTGCTAAAGTTATCTCTTGTGGTGGCACACTGGAGTTCATATTCAATTTGTGACATTAAGTGATAATTATTGATAAGTAGCTGATCCTTAAGGACTGGTTGTTTACTGTTGTTAACTCCACTTGTTCTCATTTAAGGGACATTGTGCCATTAAACGCCTTATTTCAACAGTGATATACGTATTGTTTTCTCTCAGTTAAACTACTGCAGTGCCCTGTAACTGGGGCTTCTGCATTTAGAACTTGGCCACATGAAGGTAGCGTAGAACTCCTTCACTGACAGGGCATCTCTTTGTACTCTGCAGTGGCTGACAGTTCCATCCTGCATTATATATATTATCCTGGTCTCGGTCTGATTAGCCCTACATGACCTAGGTACCCTTACATTGCGGAACTCACAATCTTATATCAGCCTGCCCATACCCTGCAGTCATTCACCTTAGGCTCGTAGAGATTCTAAGGATGTGATTCAAGTCTGCAAGCTTGCTTTTATTCCTTTACTTTTCAGGGTTCACAATTTACAAACTTTCTACCAAGTTCCTGATGTTCAATAGATTTAAATAGTATTGAAAAACTATTTGTTTTAATTTATATTTCAGGATTGATTGTTGCCTTTTATCTAGCACACCATGATTGTTTTTGCTTTAGTTTGCTATTTATTGCTTTATTTTGATTTATTTTTGCTTTATTTTTGTTGTTTAATGTCTTTTACAGTATTGGTACTTAGACATTTGAATTTGACTGAAAATGCAATTCTTGTAGTGGATTTTATCGAAACACTGTCTGGATCAACAAAATCAAACATGTCCAAATATTAATTGACCATAGTATTAAAAGCAGTTTCTAACAAATAGTATGAAATCTAAATAAAGTTGGCAGTATATCAAAAATCATACGGACAGTTCTGGGAACATTTTGCCTGCCACTCATGGTTGTATCTCCTGAATTTAACAACAATAATGACGTCATCATCTTTAACAATTAACTCAGCCCTATATAACTCATCCTTCTTGGACTTTAAGGATGGCATCTGTGATGTTATAAATTATATACTTATGACAACAGATAGAAGAAAATTATAGTTAACTCTGAAAAGTTTGTTGTTGCTGCTGCTTGCTTTCCTCTCCTCAATTTATTGTGCTGTTTAAGCTGAAATTCCTTTTCTTATTATTGAAAATATAAATTTATATTACCATATTCAAGAGCTTATGACTATTACTATTATTTACAAATATTTTTGTAATAAATTTTCAGCAAGTTTCATGCAATCCAGTTTCCTGGACAGTTTCAGAGTCTAAATTAAACCCCCTCCCTGAAAGATGATTTGGAATGGGGAACCCCCAAAACTGCCTATTGGTAAAAATCTACGAAGCAAAACTGCTGTTGTTCAGAAACTGGAGTCTGGGTTGAATTGTTATGCTTTGGTCAAGAAATATATAAAATACAGCATGATAATTAACTTGCAAAGATTTAAGATGCATTGAATCTAGGATTGCCACCTCTCCAGGATTGTCCGGGAGTCTCCAGAATTTTTATAGCATCTCCTGTCTCCCAGAGGTAATTAGAAAAAACTCTGAAATGTCCAGAAATAATGGCATTACAGTCTCTCTCACTCACTCTCTCCTGATCTCTCTCTCTCTCACACACACACACACACACACACACACACACACACACACACACACACACACACACACACACACACACACACACACACACACACATCCTCATTCATACCTGCATTCATTCACACATGCATCGCACTCAGTTTCCCAATCTCACACACACACACACACACACACACACACACACACACACACACACACACACACACACACACACACACACACACACACACACACACACACACACAGTCACTTCCTCATTCATTCATACATTGCTCTCACTGTCTGTCACACCCACATGCCACACACCCACTTACGCATTCATTCATACATCGCATTATTTATGCCTCTGTTTAGATTCTTGCTCTAAGAGGGTGAGGTATGCCACTTTGATTTACGCATTCATTCACACATTGCACACTCACTCTCTCTCTCTCTCTCCACATCGTGATTATTTATGCCTCTGTCTCTGTCTGTTTTCTAAGAGGGTGAGGTATGCCACTTTGATTTTGCATTCACTTCACACATTGCACACTCACTCCACACACACACACACACACACACACACACACACACACACACAGTCACTTCCTCATTCATACCTGCATTCATTCACACATGCATCACACTCAGTTTCCCAGTCTCTCACACACACACACACACACACACACACACACACACACACACACACACACACACACACACACACACACAATTTGTTTAGATTTCTTTCTCTGTTTAAGAGGGGTATGGTATGCCACTTGTTTTCTTATTCACACACGCACATGCACACACTCAGTCTCTCTCTCTCTCTCTCTCTCGCACACACACACACACACACACACACACACACACACACACACACACACACACATACACAATCTGTCCCTCCATACATCTCACCCTCTTAGGGCAAGAAATTTGGACAAAGCAATAAATAAAAGTGGGACAAAGTCCCAAAAATAGGGACAGTTTTTAAATATTTCCCATTATTTACTGCTTTGTCTAGATTTTTTCTTCTTAAAGTTGACTCTCTAGCAACCGGAAATGACACTTATCCAGCATCTACCAACAAGAATAGGGGAATAAAAAAGCTGCTTAACCATTTCCTTAGTTTTATTATGTATTTCACTTTCTTCTGGGTAGGTTTTCCAAACAAGAAATATCTTATCCATAAAAAAAAAAAATTAAGAGCTCTACATCTACATGTTTTTGGGTCTGGTCGGACTATCATCTACCATGTATGACACCTTAAGATCGACCCTATAGCTGCCTGCTTCCCTGGAAACAGAGTCTGTACTATACCAATCCCCATGGGTGCAGGATAACTTAGTCTACAGTACTCAGTTTGTTGCCATGGCTGCACTGCACATGATCAATAAAACCTCGCAAGTTGCCATGGCTGAATCAAAGCATTCAGATTCTGAATCTGAAAGTTGCATATAGGCATAAAAGTAGTATCACTGTTCATTCAATGATAAATGGTTAAAAGAAGATGATTTTAAGGATTGGTTGGCTAAGAAAACAGAGTCTGAAGCAGAATGCAAAATTTGCCATCACACATTTACAGTAAAGTACGAGGGACACAGATCGGTAGTAGTGCATGCATCATCGGAGAAACATAGTAAAAATATGAAGCAGATTAAGAAAAATACAGTCATGATGAGGTTCTTCAGAAAGCCAAATACCAAAGAGGACGATCTTGTAACAGCTGCTGAAGTAACTCTAACTTACCACAGTGTTAAGGTTCATCACAGCTGTACAAGTCAAGATTGCGGTAACAAGATAATGGGAAATATTTTCCCAGAATCTAGCATTGCGAAAAAGGTTGCTGGCCGCAGAACAAAAGCAACTAATATAATTGAAAATATTCTTGCTCCTGCTTCACAAGAACAGTTGATCTCTGACTTACAAGGATCAAAGTACTTTTCAATAGCAACTGACTCTTCAAAGAAAGGAAGCGTTAAACTTTTTCCAGTTAAAGTGCAGTATTTTTCAAAACAAGAAAGAATAAAACATGGTTTACTAGACTTTTATGAAGATTCAGATGAAAGCAGTGAGGCAATAATGGGTAGATTAGTTGAAGTGATAGAGAAACATGGATTGGACATAAGCAGACTGTCTGCATTTTCTGGGAATAATGCTGCAGTGAATTTTGGCAAGATTTCTGTGTATCAGTAACTGAAAAAAAGAAATTCTGAACTCGTTTCGGCAAATTGCAAGTGCCATATTCTGCATAATTGTGTTAAACAGGCATGTAAAACTTTGTCAATGGATGTTGAAATTCTCATTCGCACAATTTATGCTGAGTTTTCCGGATGTGCCAAACGAACTGCACAGCTCCAGTCATTTTTCAAATTTGTCGAACTTGAGTATCAAGGCATTCTTCGTCATGTACCAAAGAGATGGTTATCATTACTCCCAGCACTTGAAAGAATACGTCTAGTATGGCCTGCTTTGCACTCTTACTTTGTTTCACTGGGAGAAGAAGAATGTCACAAAATAATTTGGGATGCCTTTAGAGATGAAGAAAGCGAGTCCATACCTAGACTATACTGCTGTTTCTTACAGAATGTTATGCAGGTCTTTCAAAGTAGTGTGCTAATCTTAGAGTTGGATCAAACTACTAGTTCCAAACTGCATGATATTATGGTTGGAGTAAGACAGAAAATTGCAGATCGCAAGCAAGACACATTTTATGGAAAAGCTGCTGCAGACACGCTTAAAAGAATTCCACAGGATAAGAAAACGCACTTCAAAGCTGATGCTGATCAATTCTACAACAGGTGTTTAAACTACCTAGACAAGTGGTACAATTACCAGGATTCAGAATTTCAAGCAATGAGAGCTTTAACCTTGAAAGAACCAATGACGTGGAACTTATTCAAGCAGCTGGCAGACAAGTTGCGCATTGACATCGACAAAGACAAGTACTATGATGATTACTGTATTCTGTGTGATGTCCAAACAGAGCTGTTGGAAAAAAATGAATGAATGGTCGATCGATGGAAGGATTTTTTTTGTAAAATTGACACATAAGGAGTGTGGTGAGGAACTCTTTAAAGTTGTATCATTCACATTTTCTGTACCTGTGTCAAATTCTTCGTGTGAATGAACTTTCAGTGTGATGAATTCTTTGTGGACCAAAGAAAGAAATCATCTTGGATTTGGTGTTTTGCGAGCTGAGCTGCAGGTTTGTGAAAATATGAAGTACAGTTGTTCTCAGTTTCATGAATTCTTGATGATGACACCCAAATTGTTGGCGGCTGCAAGATCTGATCAGAAATATACTTTTAAGCGCAAGTAGTTTTTATGACTCTACCAAAGCACACAGAATGAACATTTGAATAATTACTTTATAGTTGTATTATTGTTCTTTTTACTTTTCCTGTACATAGTATTAGTTGTACAATCATTATGAATATTAACTTATTAAAGATTGATCGTCTCCAAGTTGAACAGCACTTAGGCCAAACAATATGGTTTGTGTTTAACATTAAAATAGCATCTTCAGGAATTAGCCTTATGTGAGGTGGCAACCCTAATTGAATTCCAAAGTTGTATCACTGGAATTTCAGTAATGGCAGTTTGGGTACAGTGTGTCTTGAGGGTTAAAGAACAAAAGTCAGTATTAAAACTATGTTGTATCCTTAAAAATCTTAAACTGTAAAAATAAAATAAAAACAGTTCATTCCAAAGGAGGTCAAATTAGTAAATGTACTGAATACAAATTCAGCAAATCAACAAACTTTCGAGCCTACTGTGTTCCTTCATCAGGTTAAAATAAGAACAACATAGACTTAATTTTAAATGTTCTTGTTCTCAACAAATGTTTGAAACTACATTAACTATGTATTCATACAATTCTACCTCCTATTTAGATTTTAAAAATAATGAACTGTATCACATTTCATCCCACCCTGACAGGAAGTTATAGTCCCTCTGTAAATGTTGAAATTTGTCTGAACAACCATAATCTGATTCAATATAATGTATATATAAAGTATTAAACCCAGTGTTATTTCCAAATTCTCCAAGGTATTCAGTTATTCTACTACTGAGGTGGTGGTGCTGCAGTAGCGTTGTCACCTCACAGTTAGACGTTGCCCATTCGATTCTCAGTTAGAACGTCTTCTGTGTGGCGACATGCGTAAATGGGCATTCCTTCATTGAAAGTTGTGCGTTAGGCCCAGCAAGCCAGCACGTAAAACTCTACTGCCAATCATTAGCGGACCGGAGTTCCGCTATGGTGACCCCTAACCGGGAAAAGCCGAAAGACACAAACAAATTCAGTTATTCTACTAAGGAGGTATCCTACTGTCTTGCTACATAAAAATTAAAAAAAAATTGGTATAGCTATATATATATAAAACCCTCTCAGTTTCACAGTCAAAAAAATCTGTTCTTAAATAAATCCTTGCAGTCTAAGTGGGAGCAAACAAAATAAGATGTTCAGATAGATCACTCTTTCAGTATATGCTTGATAGATGCAAAGTGTCCCACCAGGGCTTCCCTATGTCCAGCCAGTATGCCAAAACATAGAAAATCTTCCCTGATGTGTCAAACATCTGACTTAGACCTAGGCATGAGGAGTATGTGCTGTTACATAAGGGACTACAAGCATGACAGTCTTCTGAGAACTTTCTTGCCACCAATCCATGAAGCAAGACATCATCTATAGCTTGGCCTGTCAGCTTTTCAAAAGGATCCAGTTAGCCATTGTGAGGAAAAGATAAGTACACCATCAGAGACCCTTCCTCTTTTCTCATATCTAAGAGAGACAAATGTCTCTGTGGTAGGCAGATTCCATATGAAGACGGAATTGCTCCACGCAGATTGCTTATAAAGATAGACATAATCCACATCTTTTTTTCCTTGTGGCAGAACATAATATCATATTTGTGAGGCTTTTATTTAAAAACTTTTGCCACCTTTCTTCATTAAATATTTACTTAGAAAACAAACATCTAAAAGTTCGAGCTCAAGCTACTTTGCCCTCAAAAGTTCCTGCCTCAGACATCCTTCCTAGCCAAAGAATAAAACTAAAAAAGAGAAGGAAGACATCTCTGTTTTGGCTTCTTTCTCCAGGTCAGAGTCAAGATGTCACCACTGAGGCAGTTGAGAAGCCTGTGGAATATCTGACCACTGGTCTTGTTCTCTCTATCTCGACCCTGTTGGAGGCCTGCCATGGAACAGCCTACAAGCACATCCTGTACAACCAGTCAGATGGCTGTTAAGGCCTGAAAGGGGGACTACAGACTGCAGTGCTGCAGGGGTTAGCATTTTCACCTCACAGTAAGAGGTCCTCCAGTTAAATACTTGGCTGAGGTGCCTTGTGTGCGGAGTCTACATGTCCTCTCTGCAATCGCTTAGGTTTCCTCTGGATGGTCCACTTTCTTCCCAAACTCCAAATCTCTCAACCTCTTAGAGCAAAAAATCTGGACAAAGCCTAAAATGATGGGGGTCAAATAAGGACAGATTTTAAATATTGCTCTTACAAACTTAGAAAGTTGATAGAATAATAGGTTTTGCATTAGCATGAATTTTCTAAAGGATGTGGAGTCTTAAACTCAAATGTTTGTCATTATTTAATGATTTCAGACCTCAGCTATTTGCAGAAAAGTACAGATTTTAGGAGGAACACACTAAAAATATGAGGCAAAAATCTGGACATTCTGTGAAAATCTGTACAGTTAAGAGATATTTATCCGAAACATTTCTCCCCAGGACACCACTGAAAATGGGCTGTGTGCCAGTCAGACTTTCCTGGTAAACAACTGATAAATAAATAAATACATAAATCAAAGAACTGGATAGCGTTCATCAAATGTTAGTATGAGAGTATGTCCTAGGTTCTTTGGTGGAACACCTAGGGCAGGCTCTTGTATGTTTTCCATGGAAAGCTCCAAAAAACAAAAAAACACCTTTCTTCTTCAGCCACTGCTGCTTCCAGTGATCCTCATCAAGAAGGGCAGGAATTTTGGGTTACTCAAAGCCCTTTTAGTTCTTAAACCACCTTAGAGTTTTGCCTGCATAAAATCTACTCCATAAAAGAAAAAGGGCTACTTCCTATATGGAAGAGTTTTTCTCTGAACTAGACTATAAGCTTTTAGATTATTCCTTTCAGATTCATTCCCCTTTTGGGATATGAATCTGAACCAGAAGATACCTTGCCTTCTGATTGTCCTCAACAGGAACTCTCCTTTGGAAAAACAATTCAGAAGAAAATGCAATATTTTAATTAGGAAAGTAAGCCAAGAGAGGTATCACAACCTCTTACACATGGCAGCTCTCAAGCCTTTACTTGTCCTTCCTGTTCATGAAGCTTTAGATGGTACCTCCCTTTTAGCTTCAGTACCTTCTGAATTTAAACCACCTTCACAAAAAAAAAAAAAACCACTGACAGGTATTACAAGGTCCATGACAGTCATCAGTACTTGTATAAAAATCCTGTTTCTGCCTCTGCAGTTATTTCCACAGAGTCAAGCAAAGCATCTAAACTCTTCCAGTCTACCAATGTTCTTCGAGCTGGCAGGGGCATAAGAGCTATGGAGACGCATGGAAAAACAGTATATACATGAGCTACTTCAGCTTTTCCTTAATTACCAGGCACACATACATGAGCTACTTCAGCTTTTCCTTAATTACCAGGCACACATACATGAGCTACTTCAGCTTTTCCTTAATTACCAGGCACACATACATGAGCTACTTCAGCTTTTCCTTAATTACCAGGCACACATACATGAGCTACTTCAGCTTTTCCTTAATTACCAGGCACACATACATGAGCTACTTCAGCTTTTCCTTAATTACCAGGCACACATACATGAGCTACTTCAGCTTTTCCTTAATTACCAGGCACACATACATGAGCTACTTCAGCTTTTCCTTAATTACCAGGCACACATACATGAGCTACTTCAGCTTTTCCTTAATTACCAGGCACACATACATGAGCTACTTCAGCTTTTCCTTAATTACCAGGCACACATACATGAGCTACTTCAGCTTTTCCTTAATTACCAGGCACACATACATGAGCTACTTCAGCTTTTCCTTAATTACCAGGCACACATACATGAGCTACTTCAGCTTTTCCTTAATTACCAGGCACACATACATGAGCTACTTCAGCTTTTCCTTAATTACCAGGCACACATACATGAGCTACTTCAGCTTTTCCTTAATTACCAGGCACACATACATGAGCTACTTCAGCTTTTCCTTAATTACCAGGCACACATACATGAGCTACTTCAGCTTTTCCTTAATTACCAGGCACACATACATGAGCTACTTCAGCTTTTCCTTAATTACCAGGCACACATACATGAGCTACTTCAGCTTTTCCTTAATTACCAGGCACACATACATGAGCTACTTCAGCTTTTCCTTAATTACCAGGCACACATACATGAGCTACTTCAGCTTTTCCTTAATTACCAGGCACACATACATGAGCTACTTCAGCTTTTCCTTAATTACCAGGCACACATACATGAGCTACTTCAGCTTTTCCTTAATTACCAGGCACACATACATGAGCTACTTCAGCTTTTCCTTAATTACCAGGCACACATACATGAGCTACTTCAGCTTTTCCTTAATTACCAGGCACACATACATGAGCTACTTCAGCTTTTCCTTAATTACCAGGCACACATACATGAGCTACTTCAGCTTTTCCTTAATTACCAGGCACACATACATGAGCTACTTCAGCTTTTCCTTAATTACCAGGCACACATACATGAGCTACTTCAGCTTTTCCTTAATTACCAGGCACACATACATGAGCTACTTCAGCTTTTCCTTAATTACCAGGCACACATACATGAGCTACTTCAGCTTTTCCTTAATTACCAGGCACACATGATCAGGTACCTCTTATCTATTTGTCTCAACATGATTACACTTGTG
Source organism: Protopterus annectens (assembly GCF_019279795.1). NCBI lineage: Eukaryota > Metazoa > Chordata > Ceratodontiformes > Protopteridae > Protopterus > Protopterus annectens. Next base: position 236,464,565 of record NC_056726.1, read on the forward strand.
CCTAACATCTTTTAACAGTGACTTAAAAACTACTTCACAAAATATGATTCTTTTTCTGTTTTTCAAGTTGTATTTTATTCCATTAATGTGGCTGATGAAAGAGGTTCCAGGCTGCTGCCACTGTTATGTGCTTAGATAGTTTTCTGGTTATGACTCCAATCTCTACCAGAGGGTATGAAAGCAACACCTTCAGATGATCCTTTAGATAAAGACTTCCTTTTTGTCTCATTTTCTATAGAGATTTTCAAAAAAATTTGGAAGTGAGGGGCAAAATTTGTAGGGGCTTAAACAACTTTTTCTTTCTCCTCTTCTGAAAATTCAAGAATTACCCCTTCAAACTTTGCCCTTTCTACCACAAAAAGTCATCCCAGCAAAAAGGCGGAAATAAAAAAAATAAAATAATAAAATATGACAGCACAAGCCTAATTCTAACTTCAAAGGAGAAAAAAGCCTTTCTGAGATAAGCCATCCAGATTCTGACTACCCCCCCCTGCTGTTTCACTCCAGTCTTTTAAACAGACTTGATAACAATCTTCCCCTTCCGAAAAAAGATCACATCAGACACTTGGGTTTGGAAATCATTCAAATGAGTATCTTCCCTAGAGCTCTTTTCCTTTTCAACATTCAATTTCAAAGGTACTTCAGAACCAGCAATATCTGTTTATCCCCCCTAATCTTAACAAAAGTTTTGCAACAGGGTATAATAGAACTTGTCCCTCCCTGTCAAGAAGGAAAGGGTTTCTACTCCAGGTTTTTCATAATCCCAAGAAATGAAGGTACTTGGAGACCAAACCTGGATTCTCCTGCCTAGGTGTAAGTCAGACGTACAGCATGTGGGAAAGGAGTGCCTGAGTGTTGGCATACTGGCTGGGCATACGGTATCTTTGGCAGGATATGTCCCGTCTGTCAGCATATACTGCAACAGTGATCTATTTGAACATCCATCGTTATTGTAAGTTCTTATACAACTGTACTTTCTCCCATTCTACGTGTGGACAGACCAATAAAATAAGCTCGCTTTGTCTAAAGATGGACAAACTTGATATGAAACAGATAAAATTACATGGACTGTGCAGTTTTGAGACCGGTGTGAGTTTTATATTTAAAACCTTGTTTTCCTTCACCAGTAGCCTCCAAACCTGTTGGGCAATGTTGATGGCTGACCTGTACACAAAGCTACATGCATCTTCAGCTAATTTAGCTTCATAAGCATCACATGTGAGCATCTTCTAGTTATTTCTTATAGTGCTGCTGTTTATGTTGTTTTGTATCTAGTTTGTTAAAATAAGGATCAGAAGGTAGGAACAGCTGGATATTGGCTGGAGATCAGTTTTATGGAGGTACTATACAATACCAACTGGCTTGCCTGGAAGTGGCTTTCCTTGTATCTTTAGTCCTAAGTGGGGTTTTGAGGTTTCTTGTTTTAGAACTGTATTGATATGTCCATTTGTTTAGTCAGAATACTTTGAGAGTGCAGTAAAGTGAATTTAACTTCTTCAGAGAATAATTTTCTGCATTATTAGAGACCTTACCACCACTTTATCATTTATGGCATGAATTATTCGTCAGGTGCCAGTCTTGCAAAGCTGTTATATGCTTTTGCTATACTTTTTCAAATGTTTTAACAGTACTGCATACATTTTAGCAACACTGTATTCTGCCTTTATTAAATATACAGATGGTTAATTCAGGAAAAAGAACAAGTTTAATAAAAGACAGATTTGCAAACTGCCATATCTCCCTGCATTTGGCATCTTGTTATATTAAATATTCCTTGCAGATATAAACAAGACCATCAGCATTGTGAAGATACATTGGGAGCGGCAGAATTATAATTTAAATGATTCTTTAGAAAAGCTGACTAATCTGAGACAGAGAATGAGAGACAGACTACTAATTACTTACTTAAAGCACTAGCAGATGCTGCTATCATGTTTACTAAAGCTAATGAAATATGCTTTAACTGTCTTCTGCTGTAAGATTGTCAGAAAATAATGGTTTTGATTCTGTCAATAAGGCAAGTCAGACTGTTTGAATGATAAAGTATGCAAGCAAAATTGATACGACTGAGACTTGTGTCTCTAAATCTGAACACTGTAATTTATTGTGTTATGCTGTCCCTTAACTATATTATGAGTGTGTGTACATCAGTATTTGTCATATTGTAAGCTGTATGACATTATATATATACATATATATATATATATATATATATATATATATATATATATATATATATATATATACATATATACATATATATATATCTTTATAATGAAGTTCAAAGCTCTGTTTACATATTCAGTACTAAATGATTAAATAACATTTCAATTTTTCATCTACAAGTCTAAAATTGCTAAAAATCATTTTGCCATAACTTTTCAAAAATAAGAGAAAGAAAACAATGTAGTTATACTTTAGAACAGTTTGTGATCAAAGTTGAGAGCACAGTTTCCTTTTGTTTCTCTATTTCTATACTCTTAAAAATGTTAACATCATGCCATAATTTGCCACTTTCCTCCACACTGTTCTTAAAACTGGTCTTTCCTTGGAGCATTTTAAGCCTAGTGCAATGTGCATTATTTTGTTTAAAAAAATCATTGCTTTGTCTATGCTTTTTCTTTACTATTATTGGTAAACTAATTTATTTTTTACATATAGTCTGATATCATATGCATTCTGGGCTGGTGAAAAAGCAGTACTGTACTGAACTGCAAATAACTAGGATAGAAATGAAAACAGCTCTCTGTTTATACTAAAATCCTTTTTATACTGATAGCTGGAAAGTTTGCTTTACAAGATAACATCTAAAAGGCATAACTAACATAACTCGTGGGGTAATTATATCTCCTAAGCACAAATTGTTGGTGGGACTCAATAAAACATAATACCTAGTCACAGATGGCACTTGTGTCCAAATGTACGACAAGGTGGATGATTGTGGTCTGAAACCTGGGGTGACTGACCAAATACAGTTTGCAGATGAGCAATCCACTGACAGACGTCCAAATGATCCAGAAAAAAAATCTGTTGCACTCAACACAGGAAAGACAGCGTAGAAATGTGTAACTTATTGAAGTATTTTTGCCCAGTGCATGCACATTTAACATGTCTTTTATGCTGCTTTTGCAGCTGCTTGCACCTACAGCTAATAGTAACATTCATTTTGTATCTACTTTAATGGTTTGTGCATTCTAGCACCATGATGGAATGCACACTGGAAACAGACAATGAGATGTTGACATCAGCGTCAAAGGCAAAGTAGTGCCACTTGCAGAGAAAGTCAGAGAACGGATTACAGTGGCTTGGTTACACGTGCAGGAAAGCAGAAGATGATTTGGTGAAGAAGACTTGGGAAAGTCAGGAAGAAGGCAAGAGGAAACAAGGATGTACCGCAAAGATATGGCAGAATCAAATGAAAGAAGACCTATGAGAGTCAGGCATGACTGTCAAAGAAGGTAGAAGAGATACATTGAATCAAGAGAGGTGGTGAAAGTTGAATCAACACTCTATGTAGAAAAAGGGGAAAAAGCAGATTGTTGTTGATGATGATGATAATGAAGATTAATGTTTTATAGATGTGTGTGTGCCCAACCATTCATTGAGCTTATCATACAACCACACACCAATGCTAATTTCATCCTAGCAGCAGACTGTTGAGGTATGGCAAACTCACTGAATGAAGCTTAGCTTCGTGGAGTCACCCTGTGGCTCAGCAAAATGTGCTGACCTAAGTAATGATCTATTGTTCATAGGATCATAGCGGATTACTAGGCTATCGACCTGGAAGTCATTTCAAGCCTATCTGTTGCATCCCAATGTAATACCATAGAAATGTTAGTTAATACCCAAGATTGCATTTAGTAATGACTGCCCATGTCCAGGAGGGTTGTGGGAGTTTTTCCTGGTAAGAATTTACAGTGCCCCATTCACTCATCCAGGTTCCTTTTGAACAAAGTCATAGAGGTGCTCTGTTTCATATGAATAGGCAGCCTATTCCAAAGATACTGCAGTTGCTAGAAGATAAATCTGTCCCTTCAGCATGTTCTATTCTAGTTGCAAGCCATATTTAGGTCCCCGAAACAGGTGGCCCTAGTCCCATTTGATTTACAGATATATAACAAGTTCATAAATTTAGGTCTGAGGTTGCTCTGTAAACCATGCACAAGTCTCTCCTAAGAAGTCTTTATGATACAGAGTAAAGTGACAGGGAGTTTACTCAGTTTGTCTACAATATGTGGTCGAGTCCCTTGATCTTCTTTGTTAGTAACCTCTGAGGTCTTTCCAGTTGCTACATGTTCTTTGTACAGTACATGCCGAATGGGGCGTTATACTCAATTATGGGCTGGATTAGTGCAAAGTATAGAGGGGTTATAACCTCTTTTGGTCTTGAGGCAATGCCTTTATTTATTTTATTTTTATTTGCAGTTTGTTAACCGGGAAAGTCCATTGGGCCTAGAAGAACCCGTTTTCAATGGAGGCCCGGGGAGAAAAGCTCCATGATTCAGTATTTACAAAAATATATTTTAAAATTCATAACTACAATGTCTACAAGTAGTCCATAAAAGAAAAACTTATTTTGAATTATGTAATTCAGTAACCAAAAAGCCATGAGGAAATTTATAGAGAGAGAGAGAGATTTTTGAGAAAAAAAGTAGAAAAAAAAATTGGATCAAGAAGAGGTTATTAGGGTGTTTTTGAGATAGGAGGAGGCCTAGGGACGACTCAGATATAGAGGGTAGTGAAAAGGTAGATGTATCAGGAGGGGTGAGAGTAGAAGCATTCCCAGAGGGAGGAGAGATGAGAGTGAAGTGAGATTTTAAAGTTAGAGAGATTATGAGTAGTTCTGATGTGAGAGGGAAGTGAATTCCATGACCTGACAAGGGAGAAAGATAGTAAAAGTTGTCCTGGGTATGTTTGGGTTTGTAAAGTTCTAGGAGATTTTGATTATTGGATTTGAGTGTTCTGTGAGACTGATGCATTTTTAGGGTGTAGGAGAAGGAAGGTCAGTTAGAGGATTTAAATATGAGCTTATGTGCTGTTGTTAGCTGAATAAATATCAAATAGTTAGGGAGTTCCAACCAATTAAGTGACTGGAGTAAGCTGCAGTGGTGAGTTGAGGATTTGGATCCTGTGGCGAACTTGGATATTTTATTATAGCAGGAAGATAGTTTAGATTTAAGGGCTGATTGAAGATTGGTAAGGAGTGGGGCTCCATATAGGAGAGAGGGAATGAGGTAAGTGGTAGATAGGAGTTGTTTGGATGAGGGAGTAAGGTATCAACTATGACGGTAAAGCATTCTGAGCTTTTGATGTTTTTTTTTTTAATATTTGTTTGTAGATGTATATCTTTACTAATCAAGTTTGCTGCATAGAAAGCTATCCCTACCGCAGTAGACACATTTTGGTCGAAGTTAAGGTCACGGTCAATTTGTGAACTCAAGTTCCTTATCACTTCATTGGTACTTAGGGGATTGTTGTTGATCTGATAGTGTGAAGGGAGGTTTACTATCAAAATGTCACGGGACAAAATAAATCTCATTAAGAACACAGAGAAATAATAGTGAAATTAAAACCATTCAACAGATAACAATGTTGAATCAGCTGAACGAATTCAGCAGATTTGACATTATCATCGAACACATCAGGTGATGTCCATATAGGAGTGCAATTAAACTACACTCCTACAGCTCACATCACATTTTTGCTGGGGGGGGCAAGTCCCCCTGCACCCCACCTATGAGGGGGCTGCACCCCCCCCCCACTCCCTGCTAACTATATAGATTGCACTACAGGAAAGGGATGAATTTTCCAAACAACACTTTACCGCAATCTCTGTACAGTACTTCATGTTCATATCAACAAATGCACTGTGCATTCCATGATATGAACTTTCCAACATGGAGATGTTCAGCAACATGGAAAATTGAACATCCATGTCTTTACTTTTTCATCTGCGGAGCATGTCCATTCACAAGTCTGATAGTAAACCGTGTAAGGACATTGTTTGTGCTGAAGGGAATGATGATGCATTTCTTTGCATTCAAGTTTGAGACCATGACTAAGACACCAGTCATTGGTCTTCATAAGACCCTCCTGTAGTATGCTGACATAATTTGGGGATTCAGTAATTGCATGCAGTTTGCAGTCGTCTGCAAACTTGGTCAGCCACAACCCCTTAGTTTTGACCTGAACTTCTGAGAAGTATATAGCAAACAGTAAGGGGTCCAGCAATGACCCCTGTGGCACCCTGCTGTTAACAGGTCTGCTGGTTGATGTGGAGTTGCCCACTTTGATAGTTTTTGTCTGGTTTGTGAGTCAGTTTGCAACCCGTTTTACAGGGAATGAGTTTACATTCAGTTTGCTAAGTTTATCAGTAATGCCTGAGTGTGGGATTGTGTCGAAAGCCTTTGCCAAGACAAGGTATGCTGTGTCCACAATTTGCCCTCATTATTGTCCCTGGTCACATTTTAAAAAAAATCCACAAGATTTAACAGGCAGGATCTGCCCTTGACGAATCTGAATTGGGTAGGATCCAGGGCTTGGAGGTCGCTTATGAATTTGTTTATGAGGCCCATAATGATACATTCCATGGCCTTACAGATGAGGCTGGTCAGACGTACGGTCTGTAATGCTCCAGGTCTGTTGCTAGGCCACCTTTGTGGATGGGAATGACTGTTGCTATTGTTAGACAGTGGAAAAAACGTACATCAGTACCCTATTCGGTGGATGGATGTTTTCCTATTCGGAGGATGGATGTTCTCCAACAGGGTATTAATGTACAGATATCATCCAGTAAAAAAAAAACAATCAACCGCTTCACATCAGTATATTAAGCACATTGAAGAATGGACTGAAAAAAAAGCAAATGGATGCCATCTTTTATGATCACTGAATGCACCTTTGCTGTTTAACAAGTGCAAAAAAACTCAGCTAGCAAAAGTAACTGCAGCAGAAAAGTAAAGAAAAAGAATGTATCTGTGTGCATGCTTATGTGACACACACACACACACACACACACACACACACACACACACACACACACACACACACACACACACATCATACCTCTTAACTACTTTGGACATCAAGATGCTTTTTATCAACAGGCATTGTGTATACAATAGGACATATGAAGATCTAATGTCAAGAGTTATTGACTATCTGTCATCCTCAATGATTTACCAGAAAATCAAACATTGTTTGAGAGAAAGTGCAAACATACAAGGCAATGTCAGGGACATTCTACACATCAGAGACAGTTGAAAGGCATGGGGGGGGGGGGGTTGCAATTCCTTGCACTATATACATTTTTATCATTCATTTGATCATAATGAGGCATCTGAGGTATATTCATTCAAAACAGCAACTGTTGTGTGTGTGGTGGGGGACATTAAATTCTTGCATAACTTATATTTTGGATGTAAAATACTTCCTCCAGCAAAAATTACATATGCTATGCAAAGTTTGAAACATTATGTGGAAGAACTATTTTACATCGAAAATATGACAGTATGTATAAAAATAAATATGAAGCAATTTAACAGCTAGCCCATTATCAAAGAACAATAATGCCCTCCAGTGTGAGTGTTATAGGGGGAAACAAAGGATCTTCTAAGGGTAGAGAGTCCATCTGTCTATGGCATCTGGCCTCACAACAACCTAGGCAGTCTGTTATTTCCCCAGTAATGCCTACTATGTCAGGGCTGCATTCAGACCCAACTTTCTGAAACTTTTACAGACACTTAGCAGAGTCATTCAGCTTTACCCAAGATATCAGCTAGTGAACCCTCCCAACCTCCCCTGCTGCACTGTGAGCAACTCATTTGCTCACCGAGATGTGTTACTGCAGTTTTTCAACCCTAGCTTTCTACAGAACAGACAACTTTGTTAATCCTAACTACCCCATTCCCCATTAGTAAGTATTATATAAACCTGCCATAATGGATGGTCAGTCTTCCACCATTTTTCTGGCCAATCTGATTGACACAGGCTTCCTGAGGCAGTATTGTAATTGCCTCATGTTTATTGACAACCACTTACTCCTAAATCAAACAAATCCAATATGTGAGAGATGTATATACACTATGAATTTGGAATCAGTTCTCTCACATAACAACAAACCATACATCAAACAGGTTGTCAGTACCGACACTTCACCTCTTGCACATAACAAGCTCACAACACATAAACTCACATACGTGGAGGTATTGAGTAGAAGCCTACCAAAAGTTCAGAGTCCTCCCAAGCCAAAACCTATTGCACACAATGCAGTACCAATAGAATCCACTACACATAATAACACACAGATTCCAGTGTCTCAGCTATCAAGCCCCTAAGGCAAAACACCTGAAAACCAAATGTCCTGGTTAAAGGCGACTCCATAGTGAGACACACAGATGTCCCCCTCACCAGGCTGGACAAGGAGAAGGTCATGGTTAGCTGCCTGTCAGATGACAGGATCTGTCAAATCATGCATGCACTGAAGTGTGTCAACAAGAAGCACCATTATGATTCTGTCATAGCTCATGTTGGGGTGAATGACTTGAGATGTATCTTTCTGGACTATATGAAGAGAGACATGATTGAATTTTCAGATTATGTGTCCCAGGCAGGTATGTTCCTAGCCCTAAACAGCATTCTACCTTCACCCATGTTGATGCTTCAATATAAACAAAAAATGATTTACTAAAATAACTGGCTTAGCTTCTGGTATCAATCCAAGGAGATCCAGTATCTGTCAGCCTGAGAACACATGGTCGAGAAAGCATGCTGCTTTGCCAAGGATGGTCTTCACCTGTTACTGCTTAGTTTTCAGTTACAGGCAAAGGTACTTGCCCCCCCCCCCAATAGTGCTTCTTTTAGGCAATGTCAAAACAACAAAATTTTCAACATAAAAAAATCAACTTGTGACAAACTTAAGGTTATGCTGCTTAATGCTCAGAGTCTAAACAGGAAACTGTACTCCCTGGAAGCACCTTGGAAGATGCTGATGTTTGTGCAGTCACTGAGACATGGTTCAAGGCCACAGAGAGCACCCTGGTCATACAAGGCTACAATGCCTTCCACACGTTCAGACCTCCAAACGAGCATGAAAGAACCAAAGGCGGAGGTGTATCTATCTTCATTAAAGACAAATATACTTTGAGACTGCTTAAACAGTATTACTCTCTTGAGCTACTCCAAGTGCAATTAACTGTAGGTAAAACCCCTTACACATCATTGTTAGCTACAGGTGCCCCACCAACACCTCTCAACCTCTTAGAGCAATAAATCTGGACAAAGCCAGAAATAATGGGGGTATGAAGGCCCAAAAATAGGGACAAGTTTTAAATATTCCTCTTACAAACTTAGAAAGTGGATAGAATAACAGTTTTTCCATTAGCATGAATTTTCTAAAAGGTATGAATTCTGAAACTCAAATGCCTGTCTTTATTTTCTGACTTCTATCCTCAATGATTTGCCAGACAACCAAAATTTTTTGTGGAACAGACCAAAAGCATGAGTCAAAAATCTAGACATTCGCTATAGCATAAACGCTTACAATTTAAAAATCTAGGCATTCTGTGAAAATCTGGATAGTTGAGAGGTATGCCCCCACTATGAACCAAGAGAAAAACACTGCCTACCTGGAGTTACTACAGTCACTCGTTATACAGCCAAACACCTTGGTCATGAATGATTTAAACTATCTTTCCATCCACTGGGAGATATATATGAACACAAACATACTCACCCTGAGGTTCATGGACTTCGTCAATACAAATGCTCTAGAACAGATAGTCTGTGTCCCCACAAGAGGTTCAAATATCTTAGACATAGTACTCACCAACATGGGGGTCAATGCACTACCCACTATGTGTTGCCCTCTCTGGTAAGGTCCGATCATAAATTAGTCTCATTCAAAGTAACAATCAGACCTGCCCTCCACGGGAGCTAAACATTTCTCCAAAACAAACTACAGCCTACTAATCAATGGCATAAATAGTTACAAACCCCTGCTTACACAATCGACAAAGACTTCTCTGCAGAGGTGTACACAAATGCCCTATATCAGCATTTATAGAGCTGCATAAACTCAGCAGTACCTGAATGGATAAAACGAGGTCCTCATGAAAAAACAAGCCACCCTGATGGACCTCAAGTATAATTAGGTTATAAAACAAGAGGAAGAAACTGATGTCTAAGAACAAGAGGGAACTGACTCAGCAGAGGAAGTCACATCCATAGCTTGAACAAGCAAATCAGATATCTTGGAAAGTCCTCTAAAGCTAATTATAAAGCTAAATTAACATCCCTAGCTAAAGATAATCATAAGGCATTTTTAGCTATGTTTGAAATCTAAAAGCGAAGGCCCAGACAGTACCACTCATACTGAACTTGAGGAAATTGCCAACCTGCTAGTGGACAGATTAGGCACAAACTTCACCCCCTGTCTCCACCAGTCATACCCCAAGGCATACCAGCCACCAGTCCTCTACCTAATGTTTCCAAAAGCAGGTCATAGCCATGCTCTCCAAGGCCAAAAACAGGCTCTGTGAGATGAGATAACATCCCAGGCTGCTTAGTAAACAGTCTAACACAGGACCTAGCTGAACTACTTGGCAGTCTATTTAACCACAGCCTAAGCACTGACTCTGTTCCAGCAGAATTAAAAAGAGCAACAGTAATCCCCTTGCACAAAGGGGTCCATCAACCAATCCTGGGAACTATTGACCAATAAGCCTAACCAGCCTTATATGCAAGACTATGGAAAGAATCATCATGGATCATATTAACAAAGACATAGGAGACCTAAAAACTCTTGGCCTGACCCAATTTAGCTTTGTTAAGGCTAGATCATGCTTATTAAACCTGGTGGAACTCTTTGAGAATGTCACCAAAGCCCTGGATCAAGGCAAAACAGTACATACTACTTATCTTGACGTAGACAAGGTCTTTGACACAACCCCCCCACTCAGATATCAGTGAGAAACTCTCCCAGCTTACATCACTTGATGAATAGCTAACTGGCTCACTGACAGAACACATACAGCCAAAGCTGGGGATTCTACCTCTACCAATAGACCATTTACCAGTGGTGCACAAAGGATCTGTGCTGGGCCCCATACTGTTTGGAATCTACATCTGAGAAGTCCAAGCAAAAGTAGATGACATGTGGCTTACCAAGTTTGCTGATGATTGCAAACTGGGTGCAGTCATTGAGTCCCTCAATGATAATGACATATAACAAAAGGGGTTAACACAGAGAAACAATTGGTGCCAAAGCCACGAACTTAAACTAAATGCAAAAAGTGCATTACTGTCCCCTTGGCAAAAGGGAAGTCCCTGCAAATTACAATGTATACAGTACCCCCAAGCTCTAACCCAGTGATATGGGATTTGGGAACACAGATTGATGCAACCTAAACTTCAATCACCATTTGTCCACAGTGGTAAAGAAAACCTTCTATGTTGCATATCTCAGAAGTAAGGGCATCACATCTAGGACTAGGGATGTTATAACTTCACTGTAATCAGCTGTATCATGGAGTACAATGCTCCCTTCTGTATGAACCTCACCAGACACCAGAGGCAGCTGGAGAAACCACATAGGTTTCTTACCAAGAAAATTCAGGGCCTTCAAAACATGAAGTATGTGGATAGACTGAAAGCCCTGTAACTATACTCTGCATCTTACAGGCTGCTGAGAGGTGCCCTGTGCCTGGCCTACAGAGCAGTCTCTGACTCTGCCATGATGGAAATGCTGTGCATCCACAAGTCAAATGGGAAAAGATTCACTCACCTGTGACATTAACAGGACATGGTATAGAGACAGATATATCTCCCAGAGATTGCTGCTCCTCTGGAATAAATTCCCAATTCAAGTGAAGCAGAGCTCCTTAATGGCCCTGTCTAAGTGCGACTTGAACAATTGGATGGGAGATTGTAACTTCACCCTTGATGTGGCACCTATGTCCCTCATGGACAGGGGAAGTCAGTGCTGATTATAGAATAGCGCCGCTATCATGGTCAGTTAGGGAATATGGGTATAACATGGCTAGGCTTGCAAAGGCTCTAGGGCCATAAGCCTAGGAACCTCCTATGAACCTATGAACTCATATACCCAAGCTCATTCACCTAACATTTTAATCCTATTGCTGATCTTTTGAGTTCTTCATTTCCTTGTCTTCATTTGATGAAGTTATCCTAACCATATGTCTCCCCCCATCCCACAAATAAATGTGCCCTTTGGCAGTAGGGGCACCAGTCATCCTTGTATCAAAGTTGTGCTCCTTCTTTGTTTCTAGAATACTTATATTACTGTGGTACAAATTTAAGGTTGCGCTTTTCCCTAATACAGCTAACATTGTTTGCAGCCATAGTTTAATCATTGCCACGCAACTGCTGGTGATGCAATGGTCAGGGTTTTTTATGTTTCTTTCCCTAAAGCCTAACCTAAAAGCAAATATGCTATAATAGGTGGGATGGTGGTAGATCGTAGCTAGTTCTTGGAGAGTTCTTAAAGAAGAATAATATTGAGCAGCACCAAAAATATGTATGTATGTATGCATGTATGTATGTATGTATGCATGCATGTATGTATGTATGCATGTATGTATGCATGTATGTATGCATGCATGTATGTATGCATGTATGTATGTATGTATGTATGCATGTATGTATGCGTGTATGTATGTATGAATGTATGCATGTACGTATGTATGCATGCATGTATGTATGCATGTATGCATGTGTGCATGTATGTATGCATACATGTATGTATGCATGTATGTATGCATGTATGTATGCATGCATGTATGTATGTATGCATGTATGTAGGCATGTATGCATGTATGCATGTAGGCATGTATGCATGTATGCATGTATGCATGTATGTATGTATGTATGCATGTATGTATGTATGTATGTATGTATGCATGTATGTATGCATGCATGTATGTATGTATGCATGTATGTATGCATGCATGTATGTATGCATGTATGCATGTATGTATGCATGTATGCATGTAAGTATGTATGTATGTATGTATGTATGTATGTATGCATGCATGTATGTATGTATGCATGTACTGCTTGTCTATACTACTCCAACCCTTTTCTAGCTTTCTGCTGTACCTTGCATGGTATTGCTGCAGTGTGTTTGCTACCCTACTCTTTATCTCCTCTCCAAGCAGGCTGTGTTGACCCATGTTTTGTTGTCAAGGCTTACCCCATCCATAACTTCTCAAGGAACGTAGGACATAGTTTATATTCTTAGTGCTTTTGAAACTAGTATTAATTCTGTTTCTGCAACTTGGGCATATACAGAACTCTGTAATAACAGCTTCCTTCCTTCCTAGTATCCCCACACACACATTTCTGAGGAGCTCTCCACAGAATTAAATGGGTGCACACATAACATTCTTTGATATTTCAGTGGATGAACAGTGAACCATGCATCCTGTTTTTCTGATGACATCTGAAATAGGTTTCATAATTACAGTTTTTTTGTATATCAGTCTAAGAAAATAAACATCTTCCCTTTTGTATGATTTGCCAAATGACAGTTAATTCATTCACAAGTTAATTAATTCATGTATCTCCTTTACAGACATGCATTTTGTTTGACTAAGTGAAAAGTTGTTACCAAGTAACCACAGTCTGAACCTTCATGATTAAACCCTTGTGTAGAGGTTTTTGTTCCTATGCATTCATAAACCACTCTCCTATTTTGTGCCATGGTGAAAAGTGTCAGCAAACCAGCTGACGTACCTGTTTAGTGAATGTAGAAATACATCTTGACATCTTCACAGTATTGCCACTATGGGCTGCATGCTCATGGGGTGTCATGGGTTGCCTGATATACAGTGGGGCTAGTGGTTCGTCATTGTGGTCAAATCTGCATCATTACAATATCCACAGGGACAATACCTAAGGAGAGTCTCCCCAAATCTGTGTCTGTATCACTACAATATCCAAAGGGAGTGCCCACAAATCAGTATGTGCTCATTACAACATCCAAAGAGATTTTCCCCAGATCAGTATCTGCATCATTACAGCATCCAAAGGGAGTGTTCGTAGATCAGTATCTGCATCATTACAGCATCCAAAGGGAGTGTTCGTAGATCAGTATCTGCATCATTACAGCATCCAAAGGGAGTGTTCGTAGATCAGTATCTGCATCATTACAGCATCTGCATCATTACAGCATCAGTATCTGCATCATTACAGCAGATCAGTATCTGCATCATTACAGCATCAAAGGGAGTGTTAGTAGATCAGTATCTGCATCATTACAGCATCCAAAGGGAGTGTTCGTAGATCAGTATCTGCATCATTACAGCATCCAAAGGGAGTGTTCGTAGATCAGTATCTGCATCATTACAGCATCCAAAGGGAGTGTTCGTAGATCAGTATCTGCATCATTACAGCATCCAAAGGGAGTGTTCGTAGATCAATATCTGCATCATTACAGCATCCAAAGACAGCATCCCCAGATCAGTATTAATTTGTGTTTGCTGCCAGCCATCATATTGACAGTGTGGGCCATATGCAATTACGTCTTCTTCATAGACTGTCCCAAGGCTTGCATCTGGATTCATGAATGCCTGCCTTCATGCTTATACTGTCCCGCTTTTTATTATTCAGGCACCATTACTGTACTCTTTGCAGTAGAATGGGATGTATGCTGATGAATTTTGTTTGACTTGTATTCTGAATGGTAATGACACATGTTGTAGCAATTAGTGTGCCATGCGCATCTTTGCCGAGTTATGTTGAGAGTACTTTGCAGTGTAGCAGACATTTTGAAAGTGCAGCATTTGATCTTATTTTCACTTCAAAGGAAAGCTTTAGAATGCTATTGGGGAAAGGGCCAAACAAATGTTATTATTTTTGTTTTGCCATGAGTGTTACCCAGATATAGAGGTTTCACTTGTGAAGCATATGTGGCTACATCTTCAAGGCAAAAATAACCAATTACAACAACAACAAAAAATAAAGTAAAATAAAAAAAAGCACAAGGATTTTGTTTTTCAGCTTTTCGGTATCTTCATTTTTAGTTTTGCTTTTGGTAAGGCAATGAGTGATTTTATTCCCCTAGTCTGTACACCCTATGCCTTTCTGTACCCCATACTTTTTTATGCTCCAAGATCTACTCAGTAATTTTACTGGAAGAGACAAATAACAGAAGACAACAGCAATATCATTTTCTTAATCCTTTAATATCATAATTATACAATGATTGCTCATTACTATTCAAAACTGAGCATGCTGATTGGACAGCCCAACCATTGTGACCATTGTAAATTGAGCACATACCAAATAGAAAAAAGTCTGGCTACTGAAGTACCACTGAGTTGTCAGACTTTCTGTTAGTTTATGCTGAAGGACAGAGCAAAATATAAAAAAATCAGTACATTCTGCAAAGCTATACAATCAGAAATGTACCTGATTTTCCTTGTATTTCTGTACTATCCCTTAGAAAATCTTGGCTGTTAAAAAAAAGAGAAAAACAGCAACTGAGATTCACACTTCTCTGTTGATTCTCCTGCATTGTATTGATGTACTGTGCAAGCGTGGGAATAGAAGTCCCATACGCATGTGTAGTACATCAGTAAACAAGGAAAACCACAGAGGAACACTGCAGCTCTGTTGTACAAAGACATTATTTAAAAAGGTAAGCAATTTCTTTCTTAAATAATGTGATTGCATAAAAGCAGTAATCCACTCCTGTCTGTGGTTATATCAGGATATACCCACGGTTGGCTTTGTTTGATTATGAGGGCAAACACGCCAACCGTAAGTAAATCCTGATATATTCTCACATAGTCATGGATTATTGCTTAAATGTGACTATTGATTCTTATGTACCCCTGTGAACAACCTAGGTTTTATCGATAAGTAATATAAAATGTCAAGCAATTCTCCAGCGTACAGTAGAACTCAACCTTTGGGCTATGAGCATTTTCTTAACTAATACCTTTATGTAACAAACTTAATTACTTGCATTGTTTGTTGTTACTTCTGATTCACATCTAGCATTACATTAACGTTGCTACTGACTGATAACTGTGAGGTCATTTTTGATTTGCATCTCATCTGCTGTCGAGGACCCTATTCATGAGAGGAGATTAGAAATGATCTGTTGATACTTATACTTATTATGATCTCCAGTCCCCAGCACTGGAAATATTTCTCTGTAATATCAGTGTAGTTTACATTAAGTAGGATTGGGAAGGAAAGGCATTTCCCTTCTCACGTCACAGAAAGGGCTACAACAAAGCTGTCAAGGTGGGCTAGAGAGTATGAAATAGGACTTTGCAAAGTTCAAGGTAAAGTGGAATGTATGGCAACTAAGATTTACTAATGAATTACAGTATAAAACATCTCAGCCTTTGTCATAATGAGCAGCCCTCAAACCTCAAAAAAGTCTGAGCTTTCCCCTGAATATCAAAACAATACTTGTAGATTCCTCATAAAAATTATTCTGTGTACAGAAACAGATACAAACACATATGGTTTTCTACACAGAAGCAGAGGTACCCTCAACACAAAACACACCCATATGCACGACTGCACTTGAAATAATCAAGAATTACCTCTGTATTGATCTGCATTTTAATATATTTATTCATTGACTGTTTCTCTTCTTTCCTTTTACGTTTGAAATGGCTTTACTTAAATTAATACTAACTAGGTAGCATTCTAAGTAGACAAGATTTTGTAGACTTGCTTGATGTTCATCATATTGATCAGTGAAGAACATTCCCTTTTCCTTTTACAAGAAAGGTCAACAGCCTGTACAAGACCCAGAGCCCAGCCCAATAAATAACTCCTAAATAGAGAAAGTGACACAGGGAAAGTTAAATGTTTAGTGTTCTGTCTCTTTTTGATAGGAAAGTTGGAACAAACAGCTGACTGATGGTTTGGATGTATGGAAGGTGCCCTGAAGCTTTGGAAGCTGGCTGGCTGTTATATCCTTGGCAGGATATAACCAATATAGCTAAGACTACTGCAGGAGTGATCATTTGGACATCTACTGTTATGGTATGTTTACTTATACAACTGTACTTGACTTCCCTGAAAGAGACCAAAGCCTTTCTAGGAAGGTAGCTTTACCATTTGAGAAATATTCATATAAATAATGCAGCATGCAAAAACACACCAGGAAAGGAATGCATCTGAGATAGTTAATTTCTTATTAAGAACAAAAGAGAAAAGAGATTATGAAGTGATTATTTCAGGTTACAGAAGCACATCTAACGCAGTGCTTGTACGAAAAGTTATTAAAAAAAAGATCAACAGAGAGGAAAAAAGAAAGACTTGACCCACCTGTTTGAATGAAGGAAAGGGGTGTTAGCCCATTTTTTGTAAAGTTTTAGGACTGAGCTGTTCCTTACAGCAGCAACCAATCCAATCTTTCATCCCAAGATATACAGAAGCAAGTTGTCAATTTTAACAGATAAACTTTTGAGAAATTGGGAAAAGAAGGCTTGAGAGAAAATGTGAATTACACTCAGTACATTATATAAGAGGCTATATGGTCATTAGTTCATGATGCTTTTATTAATGCATTATAACATTTTTCTTAAAAATAGTTCTCTAAATTATACCTAAATTTAACTAAATGTTTTCAGTATTTGCTATATGAAAATAGTCCTTTCCAAAAACGGCAGATCTAGCTGTAAATGATTGGCTTCTAATCATGCAATATATGTATTTTAAGAACAAATATTTGGGGTATGCATGAGTTTGCTGTCTGTTCTACATTCATCTGTCTACAGAAGTGATGTCATACATTTGAAAAACTGTGATAATATCACCACACCTAATAATTGTGATAGAATAGCAAAGAGAGTTCTCTGTTAACTGTATTTCATTATACTTGTTTTATATTCCACGTGTTTATACGTTTACATTGTATGTCATTTTAGCTTGTTTACAATTTTGTTTTTATAAACCACAGCATGTCTCTGGACAGATCTGTCAAATATGGCACACTGACTTCAAAACATCAGCTTTTATTGAAACTACAAATCTCCAGATACAGCTCATCACTGAAGATACCTTTGTGCATAAAATATCAAACTCTCATTTGAAATTCAACAACATATCAGTTACAGCATCTGTATTAGTGCCAGTCACCACACGAGAACACTGAACTCAGAACTGCAGGTATATGTTTTCCTTTACTGTTACTTGAAGATATAATTATTTTATTTTCTGTTAGGTGAGTATGAATAAATGCTTCACACTGAGCTAATTGAAGGAAGGACACAGCAAACTCAAATATATAATATATAACATTAAGTATCCGTTTGTTTTGCTTATTTTTTTGAGTTATTTATAGCACTTTGTCTACTGCATACTTTTCTAGCTAGTTTCACTGTGTGTGTGAGGTATTAACTGGAAATTGTCCACTTTTATTAAGCATCTTTTGGGGTTGTTTGATTCTAATCTCCTGCCAAGGAGAGTGTCATATAACTTGTTTGCAGTTAAAAGCTTTCTCTAGAGGCTCCTTTATCTGTTTAAAATGTTCACTTAAAGACTCACTGCTGCTTTTCTGCTGTGAGAAACATTTCTGCAGTTTGTTTCTACCTAAGTAGTGTGGGTATTTGTAACATAGTCCATATTCAGGCTTCTGTTTGGGCCTAGTGTTTGTGGAGGCTGTGTGTCTGCGCACATGTTCAAGGACATCTTGGTTTAGCCAAAGCCATTAGGCATTTCAGTGAGAGGGGATTGTTTATGGTCATTGGCTGACTGTAGTCACCTGGACTACAGCTTAGAGTAAGCACCTCATTGGTTCTTTTGAGCTTTTTTTTAAAGTTGTCTCAGGTTTTAACTTTCTGTTACCTAAGAAGTTAAGTTTGTGAGTGTTTCTGCCATTTCACACTGAGCTAATCAAAGGAAGGACACTGAGCAAACTTGGATCTATAATATATAACATTAAGTATCCTGTTTTTTTCTTATTTTTTGAGTTATTTATAGCACTTTGTCTACTGCATACTTTTCTAGCTAGTTTCACTGTGTGTGAGGTATTAACTGGAAATTGTTCACTTTTATTAAGCATCTGTTTGGGTTGTTTGATTCTGATCTCCTGCCAAGAAGAGTGTCATTTAACTTGCTTGCAGTTAAAGGCTTTCTCTAGAGGCTCCTTTATCTGTTTAAAACTTTCATTTAAAGGCTTGCTGCTGCTTTTCTGCTGTGAGAAACATTTCTGCAGTTTGTTTCTCCCTATGTAGTGTGAGTATTTGTAGCATTGTCCATATTCAAGCTTGTGTTTGTGCCTAGTGTTTGTGGAAGCTGTGTGTCTGAGCACATGTTCAAGGACATCTTGGTTCAGCCAAAGCCATTAGGCATTTCAGTCAGAGAGGATTGTTTAAGGTCATTGGCTGACTGGGTCACCTGGATTACAGCTTAGAGTAAGCACCTCATTGGTTCTTTTGAGCTTTTTTTTTAAAGTTGTCTCAGGTTTCAACTTTCTGTTACCTAAGAAGTTAAGTTTGTGGGTGTTTCTGCCATTTCACACTGAGCTAATCGAAGGAAGGACACTGAGCAAACTCGGATCTATAATATATAAAATGAAGTATCCTGTTTTTTGCTTATTTTTTCGAGTTATTCATAGCAGTTTGTCTACTGCATGCATTTCTATCTAATTTCACTCTGTGTGAGGTATTAACTGGAGATTGTCCACTTTTATTAAGCATCTGTTTGGGTTGTTTGATTCTGATCTCCTGCCAAGGAGAGTGTCATATAACTTGTTTGCAGTTAAAAGCTTTCTCTAGAGGCTCCTTTATCTGTTTAAAACTTTCATTTAAAGGCTCACTGCTGCTTTTCTGCTGTAAGAAACATTTCTGCAGTTTGTTTCTACCCAAGTAGTGTGGGTGTTTGTAGCATTGTCCATATGCAGGCTTGTGTTTGGGCCTAGTGTTTGTGGAGGCTTTCATTTAAAGGCTCACTGCTGCTTTTCTGCTGTGAGAAACATTTCT
The DNA here is from genome assembly GCF_019279795.1 of Protopterus annectens. Lineage (NCBI taxonomy): Eukaryota > Metazoa > Chordata > Ceratodontiformes > Protopteridae > Protopterus > Protopterus annectens. Next base: position 236,484,538 of record NC_056726.1, read on the forward strand.
GCAGTTTGTTTTCCACCCTCCCTCCCTATTTGTATGCTGTTCTTATAGTTGGTGGCTTTTCAGTTGCTCGCCCCTACTGTAAATTTGATCTGGGACACTCCTCCCAGTCTAGTGTTATTACCTCATTCTACCTAATACAGGGATAACATTTGAGAAGGCCAATCCACTTAGTTTCTGCTCCTCCTTTCTCTCTTTCCACTTAGAAAAAAAAAAATCTAAGCTTGTTTCCTGCCTTTCCTGTGGGTAGTCTAGTCTGGATTCAGATTTGCTGTGTCATAGGTTCATAGGTAGGTACTAGGCTATCGGCCCGAGGGCCTTTGTAAGCCTAGCCAACAAGGTTCCCTGGCTTACGCCACCCACGAAAGTTATTTTCCTGTGCCACTGTCGAGCAGAGACACAGAAGTGATCCCCGGGGTGTATTTCCTATTTCCCATCCACTCATCAAGATTTTTGTTGAAGAGGGCTAATGAAGAACTTTGCTTGACATAGATGGGTAGCCTGTTCCAGAGTATGGGAAGGACTGTTTGTGGGCTTCTGAGCCCCCAAGCTTTTTTGTGTTGGAGGGAAGCCTTCTAGCTTAATTTTGTTTCTTAGAACTAGCCAGTTTTTTTAGTTTCAGCACTCGTCTGTTTCTTTGAGCTCAGCACTTGTTCAGAATTCATTGTAAGTACTAAATAAGCTACAAATTACTACAGCACTCAACTTTCCTCACTTGTCTAGAGGAAAACAGTTTCTAGTACTTAACAAATAAGCACCTATCCAGGCATGTCTAAGGGTCAGCTCCCGGTCTTTTCTCCTGTCTATCTGATGAATCTGGGCATCTTGGGTCAATGCAGCAATTGCTTCATGTACACAAACAACCCTCTCCTCCTACCACCCAGCACTGCAATCTGTGAGAGATGCAACTATGTAGCTAAACTGGAAGCAAAGCTCTCTTCACCCAAGACTGGACTAGACAGTCAAGAGGAGAAGGTAAACACTTGCACCACACCACACTCATCACATAGTCCCTCAAAACCTACACCACCAAAACACGCACATAGAAATACAAAACATACACCTACATTCGCGGAGGCTGTCAGTAAAAACCTGCCCAAGAAACATGGACCTCCAAAGCAGAAACATAAGCAACCTCGACCCCCCAACACAACCCAACTGACATATAGCCCACAAACTCAGTGTGCCACTCAACCACAGCTCATAAGGCATAACAACATACCCAACATTCTAGTCATAGGTGACTCTATAGTCAGGCACACTGATGTTCCACTCACCAGGCTAAACAAGGAGAAAGTTACTGTCAGCTGCCTGTTGCGTGCCAGGATCCGCCACATAATGCATACACTCAGGTCACTCCACAACAAGTACAAATATGACTCTGTCATTGTCCATGTTGGTTTGAATGACCAGAGATGTATCTCCCTGGACTATATGAAAAGGGACATGGAGGAGCTGTCCAATCTTGTAGCCCAGGCAGGTATGACCCTAGCCCTGAGTAGCATCCTGCATCACCCAGAATGATACCACAGTACAAAGACAAATGATTGACTTTAACAATTGGCTAAGCTTCTGGTGTCATTCTAAGGGGATCCAGTATCTGTCTGCCTGGGATGACATGATTGACAAACCACAATGCTTTGCCACAGATGGCCTGCACCTGTCACCCCTGGGATTCCAGATATTGGCTAAGGCTCTAGCCACCCCTATAGTGCCTTTTTTAGGCAAGGTTCAAATGACAAATTCACCACCGTAACAGGTACAAGCAAGAAAAATGTGAGGGTATTGCTACTCAATGCTAGAAGTCTAAATCTCAAAATGCACTCACTTGAGGCACTCCTTAAAATGGAGAACATCGACATCTGTGCAGTGACAGAGACCAGAATCAAGGCTCCAGAGAGTACCCCTGTATTATCAGGCTATAATTCATACCACACCTTTCGGCCACCTAACCTGGACTGAAACACTAAAGGCGGAGGCATGTCCATATTCATTAAGGATATCCACACCTCCAGGCTAGTTGCTCAGCATAATGCATCCGAGATTATCCAAGTGCAACTAACTCTGGGCAAGACCGCAATCCAAATTGTAGCTTGCTACAGATCCCCCACCATGCCCCAGGATTCCCACAACTCATTTCTTGATACAATGGAAAATATTAGGGTACAACCTAACACCCTAATAATGGACGATTTCAACTACCCCACCATTAACTGGGAAAACTACTCATGTATCAACTCTTGTGCTCAACGTTTTCTGGAATTCATAAATTCCAATGCTTTAGATCAACTTATGCACACCCCCACCAGGGGCAGCAATATCCTAGACCTGGTTATTACCAACTTGGGCAACTGGTGCTCCACACCAGAGGTCAATTCCTCATTGGTCAGATCCGACCACAAGCTAATCACCCTAACATCCACATCCCACCCCCACCCCCCATTAGGGAAACCATGGTAAAAAATTTCTCCAAAGCCAACTTCACGCTTCTTAAGACAGAAGTGGCAAACTTCACGACACCCATGCTGACGGACAATAGAGGTGTGACTGCTGAATCCTACACAAATGCACTTTATAAGCACTTACACGAGTGCATGGATTATGCAATCCCTAACAGAACCAAGATGTTATCCTCCAAAAAAAGGAAGCCAGTCTGGTGGTCCCCTGCCATAAACAAACTCTACAACAGAAGAAAAAAGCTGTTGCAAAAAAGAGTAAAATCCCATGACTGGAGGAACTCCATTGTCAGCCTCAGTAAGAAGCTGAGATCACTCATAAAATCCTCCAAAGCTAGTTACAAAAACAAAATCACCACTGACTCTAAAGACAACCACAAAGCATTCTGTAGCTATGTCAACAATCTCAATGGCAACACTCAGATCTGCTTTGAGTTACAGCACAATGGCAATAAATATACAGAACCAACTGATATTGCCAACATTCTGGCAGATAGGTTCTGTGCTAACTTTACCCCCCTCTCATCCCCTAAAGGGCCCATCTCTATACCGGAAGAATGCAAAGTTCCTGTAATCATGGCTGCACAGGTAAAAAAACACACTCTCCAAAGCCAAGAAGACAGCATCCATGGGATCTGACAACATCCCAGGCTGTGTTCTGTATGAACTACAGAATGAACTGGCACCCCACCTAAGTACCATGTTCAATCATATCCTCACCTCAGGCTATATGCCCACTGAATGGTGTACAGCTATGGTTATCCCACTTCACAAAGGGAGAGCCACCATGGGCCCAGAAACTACCGCCCCATTAGCCTGACGAGCCTGGTCTGCAAGGCTATGGAACGTATCATCATGGAACTTATAAACAATGGCATTGGTAATTTCCAAACTCTGGACCTCACCCAGTTCGGGTTTGTAAAAGGCAAATCATGTCTCCTAAACCTGAGAGACTTCTTTGAAGCAGTCACCAAAGCCGTAGATGAGGGTAAGGTCGTTCACACAGCCTATCTAGATCTCGCCAATGCTTTCAACACCATCCCCTACTCTGGAATTATAGATAAGCAAACCAAACTAGGTATAAATCCCTATGTCACAAGATGGGTTGCCAACTGGTTCACTGACAGAACCCACACTGTGAATGTAGCAGACTCCAAATCTGACTTCAGACCAGTGACAAGTGGAGTATCACAGGGTTCAGTCCTGGGTCCTCTCCTGTTTGGTATCTACTTCTCTTAACTACAAGCTAACACAGAAGGTCTTTGGCTAACGAAGTTCGCAGATGACTGCAAACTAGGAGCCATAATCAAAACATCAAAAGATGTGGACATCCTACAAAAGGGCCTCGCCGAGACAGATGCCTGGTGTCAAAGCCATGGCCTCAAGCTCAATGCCAAAAAGTGCATTGTCATCCCTTTTGGTAAAAACTCTGTATCCATGAACTACCACATAGGCGGTAGTCTACTTAACACCGAAAATGTGATAAGCAACCCTGGGACACAGGTGGACAGTAGTCTCTCCTTTGATAATCGCATTACCACAGTAGTCAGGAAATCCTTCTACGTGGCACACCTCATCACAAAAGGTTTCTCATCCAGGAAAAAAGAGGTCATTGTTCCCCTCTACTCATCACTCATTAGACCCATTAAAGAGTACAACGACCCTTTTGGTATGTACCTCACAAGACATCTACAACAACTGGAAAGGCCGCAGAAATACCTCACAAAGAGGATTACCAGCCTCAAACACATGCCCTACGCAGACCATCTCAAAAAACTGCAGCTTTACTCCGTCGCATATCGCCTACTCAGAGGTGATCTCTGCCTAACACACAAAGCTATGTCAAACCCAGAGCTTTTGGACATGCTCCACTTAAAGAAATCCCAATCCCTCCAAGCTACACGCTCTAGGGACCTAACCCTTGTCACCACAATAAACAGAACATGCTGGAGGGATAGATTCCTGTCCCAGAGACTTCCCATATTCTGGAACAAACTACCTGTCTATAGCAAACAAAGCTCCTCATTAGCACTCTTTAAGAAAAATCTTGATGATTGGATGGGAGATAGGAAATTCATCCCGGGGATCACTTCTGTGGCTCTGCTCGATAGTGGCACAGGAAAATAATTTTCTTGGGTGGCGAAAGCCAGGGTACCTTTTGACTAGGCTTATATAGGCCCTAGGGCCAATAGCCTTGTACCTACCAATGAACCTATGAACCTGCTGTAGTAAAATGTGAATTATGCAATGTGTAGGTTTTTCTTTCTGCTGAGCATTTTGCTTTCAGTTTTTGTATATTGTGATGTCAGAATTTGAATAAAGTAGTATTTTCTAGATGTGATGTATAAAGAAAATCTCCATTATCTGTATATCTGCTCATATAGATATATTTGTATTTATCTTTATTAAATTTGAATTAATACACATTTAAATGTGTCAGCAGTGCATACACCTGTCAAGAAAAGGCAGCATGACAGTGATTCCCTAAGTTAATTGATGCCGTTTTTCACATCATATCTTTATGCTTCTGCATTACAATGTGCTTTGCATTGGGTGGCATTCTACAAAAAACTGAATAATAAGGGTCCAACACAGATCCCCTTGTAACGCTCAAAGACTGTCATAAGTTATCTTGTTATTTTTGCTCATGATTTCTTGTCAGAAAACCCATTTCCAATGCTTTTTACAACTATCTAATTTCAGTGACAGATATATTTCAATAAAAAGCTTTTGTTGTACCCAGTCAAATATTTCTTAATAGTCAAAATATGACATTCCCCCATTTAAGCTTGGCTGTAATGATTTGTCAATATTACCATAAACTCAGATGTGAATGGATGAATTAAATGCTGATTGATGTCTCATATGCCAGATTCTGTCAATAAGCATGCTGCTTATCCAGTTATTCACCTCTCCAGAGTGTTAACTATTGAAGTAAATTATTTGGCCCATACTTGTTAGCATCTGGAAACTAATGATTTATTCTGTAATCACTCTATAGTGCTATTGAGGGTGATGGATAAATGGATATGTAGAGTAGTAGAATGCAAGATTGGAGATGAGAAGTTCAGATTCAGATCAGGATGCAGCACAACTGACCCGATGTTTATAGTGAGACAGATACTTTAGAAGAAGCTAGAGATGAGGAGAGAGTCCAACTGGGAATTCCTAGACTTGGAGAAAGCATATGACAAGGTCCCAAGAGAGCTGATCTGGGCAGTACTGTGGTAGTTTGAAGTCCCAGAAACATTGGTAGAATTAGTGCAGGATATGTACAAGGACCCAGTGACTCAAGTACAAACAGTGTTCAGCCTCACAAAGGGGTTCCCAGTGGGAGTGGGTGTACACCAGGGTTCAGCTCTGAGCTGCAGCCAACTGGCATAGAGTGTCAGGTGTAGTCTATGACAGAAGAATGCCAAAGAAGCTGAAAAGTAAGGTGCACATCTACAAGACAGTGGTACGACCAGTACTACTGTATGGTACAGAAACATGGGCAGTAAAGGCAGAACAGTTGAAGAATCTAGAAGTGATGGAAATGAAGTGCTTGAGAAGGATGGTAGGATGCACACTGTGGGACAGATGAAGAAATGAGGACATAAGAGCAGAAGCCAAAGCAGCTCTAATAGCAGAAAAGATCAGAGAGAACAGATTACTGTGGTTTGGACATGTGTGCAGAAAAGCAGAAGACAATCTGGTGAGAAAGATTTGGGACAGACAGGAAGAAGGTAAGAGGAAGCAAGGACATCCAGCAAAGAGGTGGATGGATTGTGTGAAAGAAGATCTGCAACAGTCAGGCATAAGTGTTGAAGAAGGCAGGAGTGTGGCACTGAATTGAGAGAGTTGGCGACAGTTAACACAATACCCTGACCCCATGTAGAAAACAAATGGGAAAAAGGGGGCTGATGATGATGATGATGACTCTATAGTGCTAGTAGATGGCTGTAACAATGAATCCTGCATTGCCCGTTTTATGCACAACAGCATAAACCTTGTTAATGACTACACTCTTACTGGTGTTCTAAGCCATACTAAAAGCCTTTCACTGTTTATTTCAGTATCTGATTAGTCAAATTTATGAGATAAAATATGTTATACCCACTTGGTATTATCTCATTTAAGTGCATACCATGTACAGTAATATGCGGCTTACTTCTGAAGAGTCTGTAAAGTGTAAAAGGGCAGCATCTTTTAGATGAACAACAAAACAAAAGTATAAGGAGTCCATTTGAAAATTGATGATTGGTAAGTCAGACATGATGTAAAGAAGCATTATGTTTTTCATTGAGTGGTTGTGGAGACATGGGTAAACCTTTGTCAAATGTGGATTTACCAAAACTGGTGGTTGAATAAAGTAACGTATTAGGCAAATGTAAAGTGCTTCAGAAATCTGAATGGGGCAAGTAAAGTGATGATAGCACTTATATACTCAGTAAGGTATCCTAAATTGGTGACTACCTTCAGTGTTGTACTGTCTCCTTTTCAGCTAGTACAGATCTGTTGTCCCTTCTTTTCTTTTTTTTCTGCTACTCATGGTGTTTTGTGTGTCTGCTCTCCAAGATATGAAAGAGGTTGAATGGATACTCCTACCCTTCCTCATAAATAGTCATTATCATTAACCTATGGCAAGAACACATTCATCACTATCTAAACACAATGGCCCCCACTAACAAGACACTTTAAAGGCACTGAATATTGTACTCATCCTGATAAGAGACTGAAGACTGAACTCACTCTAACTTTAATTTCATTTATTCACTTCTTGACCAGGTACAACCAACAAACACAACTGCTTATTTTCATTATTAATTCCAAACATTAGTCTGGTTTGTGGACGCTCTGAGGGTCACTAGTATGCTAGCAGATAAAATGTGATTTTAAGCCAGAATTATTAGATGAAACTTATCAGATGTTTATAGGGTAAAGTCTGAGTGGTGCTGCGGTAGCGTTGTTGCCTCACAGTTAGACGTTGCCCATTCGATTCTCAGTTAGAGCGTCTTCTGTGTGGTGACATGCGTGAACGGGTGTTCCTTTGCTGAAGGTTGTGCATTAGGCCCGGCAAGCCAGCACGTAAAACTCTACTGCCGATCATTAGTGGACCGGAGTTCCACTGTGGCGACCCCTAACCGTGAAAAGCCGAAAGACACAATCATAGGGTAAAATCTGAGTGGTGGGCTGCCAACGTCTTATCTTTGTCGAATGTAGAGAAAGTTGAACAATAGAAGCAATTCTGAGCATCTGACCTTCCTACTTAGATCAGAGACTGTATTAAGGCAAGATGGTAGACAGCCCTCACCTAGTTATTACGTATGCAAACTGTAGGCAGTAAGATGCTTGACCAGTTAAGTTAAAAAGAAAAATGTTATTCACCTAGCTATGGAGCATGCACATGCAGTGAAATGAATATGTTATTCACCTCGCTATGGAGCATGCACATGCAGTGCAGTGAATATGTTATTCACCTAGCTATGGACATGCACATGCAGTGTAATAAATATGATATTGACCTAGCTATAGAGCATGCACATGCAGTGCAATGAATATGTTATTCACCTAGCTATGGAGCATGCACATGCAGTGCAGTGAATATGTTATTCACCTAGCTATGGACATGCACATGCAGTGTAATAAATATGTTATTCACCTAGCTATGGAGCATGTACATGCAGTGTAATGAATATGCTATTCACCTAGCTATGGAGCATGCACATGCAGTGCAGTGAATATGTTTTTCACCTAGTTATGGACATGCACATGCAGTGTAATAAATATGTTATTCACCTAGCTATTGAGCACGCACATGCAATGCAATGAATATGTTATTCACCTAGCTATGGAGCATGCACATGCAGTGTAATAAATATATTATTCCCCTTGCTATGGAACATGCACATGCAATGCAATGAATATGTTATTCACCTAGGTATGGAGCATGCACTTGCAGTGTAATGAATATGTTATTCACCTAGCTATGGACATGCACATGCAGTACAATGAATATGTTATTCACCTAGCTATGGACATGCACATGCAGTGCAAGGAATATGTTATTCACCTAGCTATGGACATGCACATGCAGTGTAATCAATATGCTAGTCACCTAGCTATGGGCATGCACATGCAGTGTAATGAATATGTTATTCACCTAGCTATGGAGCATGCACATACAGTGCAATGAATATGTTATTAACCTAGCTATGGACATGCACATGCAGTGTAATGAATATGTTATTCACCTAGCTATGGAGCACGCACATGCAATGTAATGAATATGTTATTCACCTAGCTATGGAGCATGCACATGCAGTGTAATAAATATGTTATTCCCCTTGCTATGGAACATGCACATGCAATGCAATGAATATGTTATTCACCTAGGTATGGAACATGCACTTGCAGTGTAATAAATGTTATTCACCTAGCTATGGACATGCACATGCAGTGCAAGGAATATGTTATTCACCTAGCTATGGACATGCACATGCAGTGTAATCAATATGCTAGTCACCTAGCTATGGGCATGCACATGCAGTGTAATGAATATGTTATTCACCTAGCTATGGAGCATGCACATGCAGTGCAATGAATATGTTATTCATCTAGCTCAATTACTAGCACCCCTTAAACCCATACCTCTCAACATCTTACTGCAAGAATTCTAGATAAAGCCAAAAATAATGGCTGAACAAAGGCTCAAAATCAGTGACAGTTTAAATATTACTCTTAAAAACTTAGAAAGTTAATAGAATAGCAGGTTTTGCATTAGCATACATTTTGTGAAACACATGCAGTCTGAAACTTAAATGTTTGTCATTATTTAGTAGCTTTAATCCTCAACAGTTTGTCTTAATGTTACATATTTTACAAGGAAAATATCAAAAATAAGAGACAAAATGTGTCCATTTTGGGTAATTCTGGACAGTGTGATAGGAGGGCTAATAAGACCTGGCAGGAATGGCAGACTTGCTTATTACCTGACCAAATATTTACATTTCAGTGTTAATACTGTGTGATATGTTTTCTGTTTTGGTGGAACCAGGGGTATCTATAGGGACACCGGAGGAGAGAGTAGTCAAAAAAGGACCAGGTAAGGACACATACATGTTTAAGGTGGTAATTACAGTATTTCTTTCAATAAATGACTTTAACTTCATGAATTAGCTGAAATGGCCGTGTTAAATTCAATAATTTACAGATCTAAACAGGCTATGATCATCACTTAGTGGCAAGAAAGAAATGCATAGGAGTTCTCCCCAACATTACTTAATTTTGTTAATTTTATTCCAAATTAAGAATGCATTATTTTTTTTTTATCCAAATAATCAATGAAAACAGGAGATTGTTTTATGAAGTGACTATCTTACTAAATTTGTTTTATTTATATTTCGGGTACCAGGTTATATTATTGAGCCAAAAGTAATTTTTATTCAAGGTCTGGGGGAAACGTTCTTCACTTACAATTACAATGTTATTGCAGTAATGCTACAGTGCCTTGTATAGTTAGAATAAGTTGCAGTACAGTTTAAAATTACATAAGAATGCAAAAGAAGCTGAAACGTAAGGTGTACAAAACAGTGGCACGACCAGTACTACTGTATGGTACAGAAACCTGGGCAGTAAAGGCAGAGCAGATGAGGGAGCTAGAGGTGATGGAAACGAAGTGCCTGAAACAGGTGGTAGGATGCACACTGTGTGACAGATGAGGAAATGAGGACATCAGAGCAAAAGCCAAAGTAGCTCCAATTGCATATTGCGGTGGTTTGGGCACATGTGCAGAAAAGCAGAAAATAAACTGATGAAGAAAATTTGAGATCAAATTTGAGTAAACAAGTGTGTCCAGCAAAGAGGTGGATGGATTGTGTGAGGGAAGATTTTTGACAATCAAGCATGAGTGTCGAAGAGGCAAGGGTGCGGCATTGATCAAAAGAGATGGTAACAGTTCACATGATAATTTCCAAGGCCCAAGGGGCAAAAACCAATAAAAGTGATGAAAAACATTGCAACACTGAACTGGAAATAAAAACTGCTTTAATCACACAAACAGAGGCAAATACCACAACAACTAAGCACTTTCACCTCGGATTTCATAAGCATCATCAGAGTTGTAAAAATCAAATAATGAATGACAGCTTAAATACCTTCACATACTGTCCAATTACAGTAATTAACCAATGAAAACACATAGTTAAACACAGAGTTAATCCACAAGCCATTAAGACATCATTTAAACTTTTTTTTAAAAAAGACAATGTAAATCTGCAAACCCTTTCACAATATATAAAAAAAATTCTTTTTTCTTTCAAATCTTAAAACACAAACATCACTAAATAATGATGTTAGGTAGAACAAGAAGTGTTTAAACTTTTAAAATATGTTGTCATTTTAACTTAATTAGTATTAAACATAAATAGTCAAACCATACTAGCCCTTTGCTTTAATATAGGAGCTAAAGAAATGTCATTATGCCCTGGTGATACTATGGCATTCAGTGTCATCTGCCACTTACTTTCTTTTACTGCCACTTCCATTTTGGGGTCACCACCCCTGTCATTTTGCTGGACCTTGTCAGTCACAAAAATATTAACTTTTTAAAATTGACACACTTAGTACTATGAACGTAAAGGGCATTATGTAAATCCTTATTTTTGATAGCCCTGACATGTTCCCCAATGCTCTCTTTTAACTTGCGCACCGTCTTACGAACATAGAAAGACGTACAAGACACGCAACTGGCAAGGTAAACCAACATAGTGGTGTTACAACTACATTTCCCTGGGCATCTTAAAGTATGATTATAATTTACTACAGTTGCATAAGGACCATCATTGATGAATTTGCAAAATTTGCACTTCCCACATTTAGACATAAGGGAAACGTAACTAGATATGAAATTTGATTCTAGTATGTTTTTAATATTCTTTCCCCTGCTGAACACTATTTTGGGCTTGCTGCCAAAGAGTTGCTTAGTCCCTTCACTAAAACAGGCATTCCATATTTTGTTAACAATAGAGCATATTTTTTGAGAGTCAGCATTATTAACGCAGAACCATTACATCTGTGGTCATCTGTTGGTGTCCAGAGTGTAATAGAGTATTACCCTCAGTCAAAATATGAAGAAAAGATGTTTTTGTCTTAGTCAAAATTTCCTTCTTAATCTTGATCAACGTACTCAGGGGATATGCCCTCTCCAAGAATATCCCTATTAAGATGTATAGTTCTTTGGTGAAATCAATATCTTCACTCATAAGGTGAGATAATCTCACCATTTGACCCTTGACTTTACTTTTTAACTGATGTGAAGGGTGACAACTTTTAAAATGCATCATACTATTTGAATATGACTTTTTCCTAAAAATAGTGCTACACAGTCCCTGGTTCCTTTGGTTCTTGAACAACTTAATGTCTAAGAAATCAATCTCATCAGATTTCCATGTGCTCGTAAATTTAAAAAATTCAGTGGTGGAATTCAAATAACTAACAAAATCTGTGGCCTCTTGCTCAGATCCCTTCCACAGGATAAGTAAATCATCCAGAAATCAATGGTATAAAACAATTTTGTCCTGGAATTCAGAGCCAAACACAAATCTTCTGTCCCACTCAAGGAGTACTAGGTTAGCAAAAGTGGGGGCACACTTGGCTCCCATAGCTACACCAGATATTTGGTGGTAAATTTCACCCTCAAATAACAGGAAATTGTTTTTTAAAACAAGTTCCATGACATCTGTAATAAAATAAAATCTTATTGGTAGAAACCTGTGAACTATTGTATAAACTCTCTTGGAACATCGCAAGTTCCTCCTCATGCGGGATTACAGAAAACAAGTTAATAACATTAGTGGTCAAAAATGAGAAAGTGTCAATATTTTCCATACCTTTAAGTCTACCCAAACAGTCCCAGGAGTCCCTCAAGATATGGTCAACCTCCAGCACGGCAGCACTACCCAATTGTCTATTAGTGCTGCCAGGGGTTCCGTTTTAGACCCACGAGCTGACACAATGGGTCTAAATGGTGGATCATGCACATTTTTATGCATCTTTGGGATTCCAAACAAAGTTGCTAGCTTAGGATTATTCACTCTCAAACATTCAAACAAAGGTCCATCAATCACACCTTGAAAAAGGGTGTCTGAAAGGAAATAATCTATCTTCATATATGCCCTATTCAGTTCATTTCGAGAAATCCTACAATAAGTGTTATTGCCATTTAAAATGTCAAACATTCTGGAAGTGTAATAAAACTGTGTCATAACCACCAAGCCACCCCCCCTTATCGGGCTTCATTATTCTCAAGTCCTGCTCACTGGCCAGTTTGGCAAGAATCTTTCTCTCATCATGGAGCATGCTTTCAAATCTGTGGCTGGGGTTAGACAAAAGATTCCTGATTTCCCATACACACATTCTTTCAAATAAAGTCTCAACATTGACTGGAGGTATAAAAATACTTTTCCTCATTAGTGGGTTTTTCGTTAAAAATAATGTTCCTCTGGCCTTTGAACAACATTCTTAAGTTAAGTTTTCGCACATAAAGTTTTAAACTAATCAATACATCAACAATGTTATGTTTAAAGTCAGGAACAAAAGAAAAACCTCTCTTAAATAAATCAAAGTGTGCATCGGTAACATTCAGTGCAGTAAAATTGTAAACAGTAAACCCATGTCTGGTAATAGTGACACAATTTACTACATCATTTCTGTCCACATCATTAGGTTCATGAATGTCAATCAGTCCAAAGTCACTATCGGTGGAAGTTTCAAAAGGGTCAGCGAAACAAACAGGTGACATCAATTGTATCTACAGCTCCCCCCTTCCTGTTGATTCTTGTTGTAAAAATTGCCATGGTTCTGTTGATTCCTGGGTCCTCTGAGCATCTGATTCTTCAAACGTTCAGACCTCCTTAATTGAGGATCCCCCTCTAAAAAAAACTTCATCATTGTCTTCCAGTGTCTCATCCCTAACATTGTCTCTGTGAGGGGAAAAATTGGTGGTGTTGGTTCCACCATTGTTCGTGTATACTCTGGGCCCATATTTATCCTTGTCATTACCAGGCGGCTAAGTCCTGTTATTTTTATGATCGTTAACATCTCTGGCCAATTTCCTTTGTTTGATATCAACACTTTTTTTTAACAAAATCATCTAAATCTCTCATAATTTTCTGGTAGGACTGATTGTACTGGGCAAACAATAAATCATTTAAAATATTCTGATTAAGCACAGTTATTTCTTTTTGTAAAACTGATATCTTGTTTTCATTGTTCCTAACTATAATGTCAAGCATTTCAAGTCCCACCTTATCAAAAAGAGCAACAACCTCTCGATATGCTGCAGTTCCTTCTTCAATGCCCGCTGGCAGTTTCCAAACTCTCAAACCTTTCGGTATTTGTTTCAAGATCATGGACTTGGTCAAAAAAGCATTATCTAGTTGTAAAGACCTGTATACTTACAGGTCTTTTCAAAATTTAATATTTGGTTCTTTAAAGTTGGTAAATTACTTCTCGCCATCAGAGACGTTAACCACAGGAGCCGGGAGCCAGCTCGTGATGTCATGTCCAGCATTACCTTCTCGGTTCGTTGCCATAAAAACATTGTGTGCAGCATTACCTTCTCGGCTCCTTGCCATAGAAACGTCAGGTCTTTCATGAAGAACTGGTGAATACAAAGTGAACAATTCAGTCTGAGAGTTCAAAATGCTAGCATTCCCTTGGTTCCCTGTTCTCCCCTGAATTAATAGAGCCGTTAACTTTTGCACGGAGGATACAAGCTCACCAATCAATGCCCCCATAGTGTAAAAACAGCCTAAAATTCACCAGAATGAGGAATGACTCAAAACAATGAAAATGTCCAAGGCCCAAGGGGAAAAACCAATAAAAGTGATGAAAAATGTTGCAACTCTCGACAGGAAATAAAAAGTGCATTAATCACACAAACAGAGGCAAATACCACAACAACTAAGTGCTTTTACCTCGGGTTCCATAGGCATCATCAGAGTTGTAAAAATCAAATAATGAATGACAGCTTAAATACCCTTGCATATTGTCCAATTACAGTAATTAACCAATGAAAACACATAGTTAAACACATAGTTAATCCACAAGCCATTATGACATCATTAAACCTTTTTTTAAAAAGACAATAAATCTGCAAACCCTTTCACAATATATAAAAAAAAATCTTTTTTCATTCAAATCTTAAAACAAAAACATCACTAAATAATGATGTTAGGTAGAACAACAAGTGTTTAAACTTTTAAAATATGTTGTCATTTTAACTTAATTAGTATTTAACATAAACAGTCAAACCACACTAGCCCTTTGCTTTAATATAGGAGCTAAATAAATGTTGTCATTAAGCACCAGTGATACAGTGGCATTCAATCTCATCTGCCACTTACTTTATTTTACTGCCACCTCCATTTTGGGGTCACCACCCCTGTCATTTTGCTGGACCTTGTCAATCACAAAAAAATAACCTTTTTAAAATTGACACACTTCGTACTATGAACGTAAAGGGCATTATGTAAATCCTTATTTTTGATTGCCCTGACATGTTCCCCAATTCTCTCTTTTAACTTGCGCACCGTCTTACGAACATAGAAAGACGTACAAGACACGCAACTGGCAAGGTAAACCAACATAGTGGTGTTACAACTACATTTCCCTGGGCATTTTAAAGTATGATCATTATTTACTACAGTTGCAAAACAGTGTAAGAAACTTCTCTGTGTGGAAGATTTTCAGTCTATATATTTCTAGTTAATCACTGTATATTAATCAGATCAGAGAATAGTAGTAGAAGTTGTGAACGGAAACTCGTCTTAAGTCAAAACAAAACAAAACAAAAAGTAATAACAGAAAATATATAATTGTACAGCATTAGTAAGTATTCAAAAGGAATCCAAGCAAGGCAGGCAGTCTGTTTCCAGTCGAAAATCCTTTATTAAGTGCACAGACAAGCGATCCAAGTAAAACAAAAATAGAGTAATAATTTCCTCACAAGCTTTCTAAATATATATATATATATATATATATATATATATATATATATATATATAAAATCAGGCATGGGAGTGTTTTATTGTGCTGTAAAACAAAGTGTTATTGGTACACATGTTAAATTCACATCCCTTCCCCCATCAGTGTGACATTCGAGCTGGTCCTGCCCTACTTAGTAGCTGTCATAATAATATATAACCCTTATGTACTTTAAATAAAATTATATAATGATGTGGTACCTCTTATTTAACCAAATTATTAAGTAGATTATTAAGTCTGTGATTTTATCCAAGACAATATACTACATGGCTGGAAATATATCAACCTTAGTTCATTTGGCAATCAAACAATATATATATAAATATATACATATACATTTTGCATGTAAAAATCAATTTCTATTTTCATAACCTATTGTTAACAAAGATCGCTTTCGTCTTTCTAGACTTCTTCAGGTCTGTGTACAAGAACCCTATAAACCTATATGATTGTATAATTAGTATTGTTATTACACATCATTTTGAATAAAGTGGAAAAAAGAACCAGAAAAAAATAAAAATAAGAAAAAAAATGTATGTATGATGATGAAAACAAAATATACACTTAAATTTCAACTGATTTAAAATGGTATTTAAAACCAATTTGTAGAATAAAATAAAATAAAATAAAATAAAATTAGTCATGTAAACAATGTGGCAATTTTCTAAGTTCCAGTGCACTTTTAATTGAGCAGTAATAGTTTAGTCCAGGCTTCCTAAAAGAGTTCAGCTTTAATTGCCACATGAGTTCATGTTTCTCCAGAATATTTGGGATGTCTCCTTCAAGATCACCCATGTCTATGCGATCCAGGATCTGGAACTTAAAACTTGTGTGTCTTTCATGAAGAGAAAGGTGTTTGGCTAGCGCATTATTTTTACATCCAGAGCGGATTTATGACAGATGACATGAAATCCTACGCTTGAGTTTATTTACAGTCTTGCCCACATAGAATGCATCACATTCATTGCACTGTGCCCTGTAAATTACTTTTTTAGTGTTACAGTCAACCCCTGCACTGGTTTTAATGATCTTCTTTAAATAAGGGCAATAAAAACTATCAACTTGCTGTATAAATATACAAAATGTGCAATTAGTTTCACATCTTTTGGTGCTTTTCTCACATGGTCTAGGTTTAAATTCAACAAAACGTCTAATGTTCCTGGCCTTCCTATAAACAAATGACGGGGCTTCACCTAAGATGTTAATCAGAAAAGGGTTTCCTGTAATAATGTCCCAGTTTTCTTCAATAATATTTTTGATACTGTGATAATCCAAAGTGTATGTCAGGATGCAGCTATTTTTGCATTTGTTATTCTCTGTGGAATTACTTAACATTTTTCTACTGGGGAGGTTGAGTGAAGGTGCTTCAGTCCTTTTCAGTTCTATATTGGGTTCCAGGATGTTTTTTAACATCTGACTTTCATAGCCTCTCACTAGAAAATCATTCTCTAAGTTGTTCAGGTTTCTCAAAAATGGTTCCATCTCTGTGGTAATTCAAGCTAATCTATAGCCTTGGGACTTCACTACATTACACTTGGTTTTTGTAGGATGTAGACTTTTACTGTGGAGTAATAAGTTAACCCTCGTTGGTTTTCTGAATAGATCAGTGGTGATTCTGTTATTGTTGGTGTCCTTGGAAATCTGCATATCTAAGAAAGTTGTTGAAGTACAGCTATGGGAAGAGGTAAACTTCAGGAAGGGGGTTGTTTGATTGATTACTACAGTTGCATACGGACCACCATTGATGAATTTGCAAAATTTGCACTTCCCACATTTAAATATAAGGAAAACGTAACTAGATCTGAAATTCGATTCTAGTATGTTTTTAATATTCTTTCCGCTGCTGAACACTATTTTGGGCCTGCTGACAAAGAGTTGCTTAGTCCCTTCACTAAAACAGGCTTTCCAGATTTTGTTAACAATAAAGCATATTTTTTGAGAGACAGTATTATAATGCAGGACCATTACATCTGTGGTCATCCAGCGGGGTCCAGGGTGTAATAGAGTATTACCCTCAGTCAAGATAGGAAGAAAATATGTTTTTCTCTTAGTCAAAATTTCCTTTTTAATCTTGATCAACATACTTAGGGGATATCCCCTCTCCAAGAAAATCCCTATTAAGATGTACAGTTCTTTGGTGAAATTCACATCTTCGCTCACAAGGCGAGATAATCTCACCATTTGACCCTTGACTTTACTTTTTAACTGATGTGAAGGGTGACAACTCTTAAAATGCATCATACTATTTGAATATGACTTTTTCCTAAAAATAGTGCTACACAGTCCCTGGTTCCTTTGGTTCTTAAACAACTTTATGTCTAAGAAATCAATCTCATCAGATTTCCATGTGCTCATAATTTTAAAACACTCAGTGGTGGAATTCAAATAACTAACAAAATCTGTGGCCTCTTGCTCAGATCCCTTCCACAGGATAAGTAAATCATTCAGAAATTGATTGTATAAAACAATTTTGTCCTGGAATTCAGAGCCAAACACAAATCTTCTGTCCCACTCAAGGAGTACTAGGTTAGCAAAAGTGGGGGCACACTTGGCCCCCATAGCTACACCAGATATTTGGTGGTAAATTTCACCCTCAAATAACAGGAAATTGTTTTTTTAAAACAATTTCCATGACATCTGTAATAAAATAAAATTTTGCTGGTTTGTGTGTGACATTCCCACACAGTGACAAAAGTGGTAGTTTGAACCACTTAGTAATTGCTTGTGAATTTAAGCATTTGATTTGGTTTGGGAACTGGCTATGAACTTTGACCTTGCGTACTTTCCTGCTGCTTTTATATTGTAGGGCAGTCTATTCCAAATTTATGAAATGGAGTTAAAAAAATCACCAAAAATATCTATAACTTCTGATTTTTTGAGAGATTAGATTAGGTTCCTGACCCAGAGACTCCCCAGACTCTGGAATAGATTGCCCATACATGTCAAGCAGAGTGCCTCTTTGGACCTCTTCAAGAGGAACCTTGACGATTGGATGGGAGAAAGGAAATTCACCCCAGGGATCACGTCAATCACCCTGCTAGACAGGGGTCCAGGAAAGTAAATAATGTGGGAAGAAATAGCCAGGGAATTGTTATGGCTAGGCTTGTATAGGCCCTAGGGCTGATAGCCTAGTACCAACCTATGAACCTATTACATATTAACTTCCCTGTTTGGATGATGCCATATTAAAATGTTACTTAACTGTGGACTGGTTACAACAGGGAGGAGGTTAAATGAAAAGCTTAGCTGCATGCAGTGAAGGCAATGTGCAAGAGACAAGGATTTTAAAGACTGTACAGTGATGTACTGCACAATTATATATGGAGGCAGATGTAGCTACTGTATTATATACTGATTCAAATCTGATATAAGAATTCTTAGATTGGTGGACGCACACACACACACACACACACACACACACACACACACACACACACACACATGCAAATGAGGTTTGGTAACAAATCAATTTGTCCAGAGTCATCTTCCGAGGGCAGTTAGATAAATATGTTAGTGGGTGTTAAGAGGGTAGGGGGATGAAAGGGTTAAATGGAAATGAGGGATGAGTGGGAGGAAATGAGGTAAGGGTAAGGAGAGACTTAAGGGGTTTATGCAAGTATAACTTGGTAAGGAATCACATTTTGGGATGAACTTGCTATAGTAAGTATTGTGTCCATGACGACCTGTAGGTATTGTGGGGCAGGTAGGCCTTGGACTATGTTTAGTCAGGAATTTTTTTTGTGCAGGTATGATGAGCAGTACAGTACTATGGGGGAATAGTTTGCCAGTTTGTTTGGCCAGAGCTGCTAATTTTGTATTGGAACTGCTGAAAAAAAAACCCTTTAGTTAAAAAGATTATATAAAAAAAAAAAAAAGAAAAAAAAAAAAGAAGAATTTGCAACTTTACCATTTCCAGACTTAGATAAACAGGGAAATTAGAATGTCCTATTCTGTTTAAAAGTGCAATTCTTGTTTTCTTAACATTTGTAGCAAAACTGGGAGCAGATTACCTTTTAAAGATAATTGTCAGTAATGAGATGGAATAAATACAGGCAAGAAAGTTGGTCTAGTAGTGTTAATAGCAGGAATGTCTTCATTGTCTTTGTTCAGTAACCATTATCTAGTTTTATACTTCCCTAATTAATAGACATGTGGCAAAGATCAGTGAAAGTATTGGTAAAAAAAGAGTGAGCGAACCTTAAATTGTCGGAGGTGTACTGATTTATTGAGACTCGTTTAGGCAGTGGTTTGTGTAGAGCGAACAAGGCCGGCCTGGCAATGGTACTGTATGGATCAGTTTTCATTGGTGGTTGTGGTAGGCTTGGCTGGGTGCATTAGGGATTTGTAGGCAGCTGCTTGGGATGCTTGAATGTATGGTTTCTAATTCTGATATATGGTAGCTTTGGGAGGATCTGGGCTAGTGGGCGGTTTTGGAGGGACACGTGATTCCCAGTGTGTCGGTATTTGCTTCTGAGACAGTTCTTGACTGTGTATTTCTTCAGTGAAATGTTTTTTAAGGTGGAAGGGTTTCTTGTGTCCTGGTCATTATGCGCAGGGCCCTGGAGGGTGGATGTCAGGCATGCAAGTTCTCGCTGCTCAGGTTGTACACTTCTTTTATGTTGAATTTGTGGGGACTTATTTGGCGAGCAAAAGAACAGTGAAGCTTTGTTTGTTTCTTTGTTGGCACAGCACTTTTGTTGACTTGTTGGATGGCTCATGGGAGAGGGTGTGTGTGGCTTGGTGGGGTGGCAGAGCACCCTCAGTTTTGGTTGCGGATGCATTGTTTTCATTTGATGTGTTTGACATGAGTTCATGTTGGGGTTGGTTGGTTTTATGGTAGATTTGGTGTGGTTTTGTTTCACAGGCTTTCCTGGCATCTCTGGAGCTGTTTTCTTGGGGTGGTGATGAGGAACGCATGGTGGCTCCAGATCCTGCCATGGCTGTGGAGTGAGTGAGATTGGGGGAGTGGCTGTTGGTAGTGTCTAGTGGTGTGGTACAGATGTAGTTTACTTTCTCGTTTAGGGTTGGAGCAGGAAAAGTTCTTCATCTAAGAGAAAGAAAAAAAAAAAGGAAGGTGCCATGAGCTGGGTGTTCACATTTGTATATGAAGGAAGGACAATAAGTTGGCCAAGTGGTATTTTGCAGCTATCGTTGACACTTCGCCATTTTGAAACTTAGTTGACAGCTGAAGGAGTGTGCTGGTGGGTCAGCTAGTCTTGATGGGAAATGGCACGTGTTTCCTATTGCTTGCACTTCTAGAGTCTTGGTTTGATCAGATGCCTGGTGTGGCAGTTACCGTGTGGTACAGGATAAAAGTATTAATTCATGGTACACTGGAATTTCTGTCAGCAAATAAGGGTTAAGTCTTCCTGAAGTAAGTGGGGATTGTCGAGACTGAAAGTGGGAACCGGGATGATTGCTTTGCAAGGGGAGACAAGGGAAAGAGAGGAGAAAAGTGGAGGGGAATGATTGTATTGCTGGGTCAAAGGGGAAGAAGAGAGCATGCCTCTTGGTTGTACAGATTTTCATAAAATGTCTGGAGTTGTGCCTTGTGTTTTTCACCTGTTCTTCATGACGTTTGTGGTTCTCTGGCAGGTCAATGAGATGGTCTGGGGATTGAAGTCACTAGGTGGTGATATACAGTTGAGTTTCAGAGTTACGTTTCTTCAGAAGATGCATGTTGATGCAAACCTTGTTATTCGGGCTATTTATTATGTTTGTGCGAGCAATGTTTGAAGTCTGTCCCTGGTTTTGGCTCTTTTTTCCCCTACTTTGTCAGGCTTTGTCCAGATTTCTGGCACTAAAAGGTTGAGAGGTATGGAAGAGATGCTACTATCTTTTGGCACAGGATTCAGTTTGGCCGGCTATCTCATTGTAATTGTCCTGCTGTTTATTGTAGTGTAGTCCATCAAAGTGGAGAATAGCATTACTGTGTCTTCTCTCCCCATATACTTTCTCATGTGGGAGTATTTTTGATGTATGCACGCTGAGTGTATTGATTTAAGGAGATGCTTGCAATTTACAGAGGACTGAATTCGCTAAATAAAGACATACTTTGAGTTGCAGACTTCATAACCTTTACGGGTGCTGGCAAGTTGCAAGATTTACTACAAATGCATCTTTTACTCTATGCCATATACCTGTCATTCATACTGATTACTCATAAGAAGGCATGGCCATTTGCAGAATGTAAAGACATTTGCTGTCAAATTCCAGGATGTGGCACGTTTTATTAGTGCACATAAATTTTTATGGTATACCATGCATACATAAAAGTAGCAATTTCCTAGATGAATAAGTTGCATAATAATATTCTCTTGTCATTAAATTCCTTTTTAAGCCCAGACAGACCGAGTTCCCATAAGAAAGCAATGGCTACAGACATAAGCAAGACTGCAGTTTTGTATTATGAGCAGCAGAAGGTTGAAACTTGAGTAAAGCAAGGATGAGTTAAATTTGTAAAGACTTCCTGTATGATTCACAAATGCAAAACTTTAACTAGATGGGTAGCTTTACATTTGTATTTGGATGTTATCAACTGAAACTGACCTTCCTTGGAATGTTTAGGATAAAGAAGATGGGTTAGTGTAACTGCTGTGCAGTTACTAAAACAGGTAGGCCCTTGGCAGCTCCTAAGATTGTCATTAAGAAGTTTTGGTCTATGTGTGTGCAGAGGATTTACATCTTTCTTTTCTTTTGCAGATGGCTGACTGCAGAATGGCCATCAGTTGGTGGCCTGAAGGATGTTTATTTGAAAGGTATTGGATTGTCTGGGGTCGATGTTCTGGTAGCACCATGAGTTCAAAGGTAATTTTAATTTTCGGTGCGTATTAAGGTATGTCAGAGTTGGCGTGGTTTGGGGTACTGTGGGGGCAAGTGAGTAGGTCTGTTGGTGGCAAGGAAAAGCTGGGTTGGGGATTGTTTATGGGGAGTCTGAGGTTCCCTCAAGTGAGGTGGAGTCAAAACACTCATAGGATCATAGGAACTTAATAGGGTAATGGCTCTAGGGTTCTTACAAGCTAACTAAGTTCAACCCTTATTTCCACATACAGCACGTATTACCCTTCTCCAAGAAGGACATGGGTGTAACCCTTGGAAAGAATTTATGGTTACCCATCCAGCTCTGTAAATTTTGTTTGCAGAGGGCCAGTGAGGTGTTCCATTTGACATGAAGTGGGAGTTTATTCCCAAAGGTGGTTTCCTCGGGGAGTCAAACCTGTCCCTCAAGCAGGCAGGTTCTAATAATGCCACATACCAGGTTAAGGTCTTTATAGTGAGTAATGCATGCTCCATTTGACTTGCGCCTTGGACTGATAGGAGGGTTCAGTATATCTACAATTTCTAAGAGTAGGTAGGGCTTGATGGAGCATTGTAGGTATGTGGATGTTTGGAGGGACACATTGAATTTGGGGCTTCATTGGCTATGTAGAATTTAGAAGCCATTGTTTTGGGATTCCTTGCAGATATAGGCCATGTTTTAATTTCTTATTGGATGTAAAGGTAAGACATGGAAAGTAACACTTTGAAAGGAAAGTTGAGGGCAAGCAGCGGATTAAGGGTGTTTAGCTTGTGGGGGCTCCTGAGGTTGCATAATGGCAGTTTGCTTGGGTCATTTTGTGTGAGGGTTAACACATTGGTGCATTATGTTATCATTGTGTTGGCAGATGGATAGTGTTGTTCAAGGAATTTGCATTTGTTTATAAATATGGCAGGAGGTGTTGGGTTGGGGGGCTGGTTTGTGCCTTCCTATGCCTTCTTGGATGGTAGGAAGGATGAGTCGGAAGATGCTGAATATTTGGAGTTTCAGTTTAATCTGGTGTAGGAGTTTTAGCGGGAGTTGTTGGGGACTAGGGTCTATCTTTACTTGTTTAATATGGCAGTGGTATCTGGTGTTTGTGCTGCTAGATGAGGTGTCTGGTTATTTCTGGATTAAAAGCTTGCAGCATGAGTTTGGGGCACTGCTTATAAGGAAGGCTTATGGTTGGGCATTGTCAGATTGGTTAAATTTGTGGTGCAGTTGTTGCTGGAAAGGAGTTTGGTAGGAAAGATTTGGTTATTTCTCTGGCTTGGGAACAAGGTAAGGCAGTTCCAATGGTCAAGGAGGAGTTAACTGTAAGCAGTATAGTTGCACGGGTGACAAGAGCATGTGAACTTAATTCTGCTCGGCTGTTCATTGGTTTGAAGGATTAGGGTAGGTTTGACAGTGTAAATATTGACAGACATCAGCTATTAACAAGCTAGCTTATGTTTTGAGGGTTGGATTTGGTATTGGAGATATAATGGGCAATAGGTCCGATGACATTTTTTTTATGGATGTATTGAAGTCACTCGGAGGGTGGTTGCTGACCAGCAAATGCTATAATGTCATTAATGTTTTTTTGTTTATACTGGGTAGCTGGTGTGATGGTGGGATTGTTATTATATTGATTGGTAAGAAAACTTCATTTTGGATATTAATACATACATTGGGCAGTAAAATAGGGCTGTAGTTAGGCATGATGGTTACAATTGTGTGGTTTCATATGGTGTGGGTTTGGTTTTTTTGGTGGTGCATTTGGTAGGTAATGACCTGGGAATCATTGTGAAACTACTATTGGTAGTTAGGTATGTGAGAATTTAGATAATATACAGAGGTTATTCTAGGTTAGGAGATTATGGTTTGTTACTTTAGCATTGGAGAGGGATTGGTTGTTTAATTTCACCTGTTTAGGCAATTGGCTACTTTGGGTATTTATGTGACGGGGCTTTGGGAGGTGATGACATGGATCCAGTTAGGTTAGTGAGGATGGATACACCGAATGATGTTTAGTTTAATGCCTTTTGATGAGTGGTTAGGTTGTTGGATGTTTGGTAGGAGAGAGGGGGAACAGCCTGGTCAGGCTGGTGGGCAAAGAAGAGGGACAGGCTTGCCCTTTTCTGTTCCCTCTCTGGTGTTGGATGTTCATTTTAATGAGTTGGGAAATGAAAGTGAGCAGTTAGAGGCTGCTTGATAAATAAAATAAGCGAGCGGAGGTAAGGACACTGCTTAATGGTTTGGATGGTTAATTCAATAAGTGGTAATTAAGTGAATGATGGGACACTGCATCATAAGTAAAATAAGCAAGCGGAGGTAAGGACGCTGCTTATATGGTTGAATGTGTAATTCAATAAATGGTATATGAAGTGAGTGGTGGTGGGGTCTATATCATGAAATTGAATAGGAAGAATGTTGAACTCCCTAATGAGCGAAACCGCCGAAACTCGTGGGTCCATTACTGAGGTTTTAGTAAAGTGTAGAGTGGAATATTTGCCCTTTCCTCACTGTAGTGCGATCTCAGAGTTGGAATATATATTTAGCAGCCCCCCACATTAAGGACATTGAGTTTTGGCAGTTTCGCTCATTAGAGCATTCAACAGTCTTCCTATTCGATTTTATAATATAGACCCATGGTGGGACGCTGCTTTATAAGTAAGCGAGTGGAGGTAAGGGCGCCGCTTACTGGATCAAGATGAGTGAGGTCACGCTGTCCTGAATTACCATAAACATGGATGTTTATGCTGTGATTGGAATCAGCTTTACTATGTTTCAATTGTAATTAATAAATATTGGTTAACAAAGTTATATTTATGGAAATTTAATAAAGGTCGTCAAACGTCATTTGGTGTGAAGTGTTTATTGAAGGGGACCAGGACAAAGACTATTAATTCATGAACACATTTTATCTGTGACCATGTTTCTTCATCTGTACTACTTTGATTGAGGGTACATCTCTACATGCAAATGAGCTGAATCATTTGAAGTGACTTGTCTTTTTTTTTGCATTTGGGGGAATTAGCTATCTTTATTAATCCATTATATGTTTGACAATTTACTTTAAGATTATTGTTTTGTTTGTTTTATCTGTGTCTGAACTGTGGTGGCAATTTTGGTTAACTGCTTTTGTAATCACTGTGGGATGAAGTTTCATTGTACGCGATATTTGCCCCTTTTCTCTGGTTGTGCAACAATATTTAAGTAAGGTGGTGTAGGGTACAGACAGAAAACATTTTTTTTTCTTGTTTAAATTGCAACATTGCATTGGATTGTGTAGTTTTGAATGTGTTGCTCATTTCCTAAAGGATTGGATTTTATTAGTTTTAATGACATGGCACAGATATTTTCACTCTTATAGAGGGGGACAGGAAAGATTGGATTTTTGCAAATACATGCTTGGTAGGGTTATATTAATTCATACAGCATGTGTGTCTGTATTACACAATACATTTTTGATTAAGTACAGTTCTTGAGGCCAAGTTTACAAAAATAACATATCTCTTTTCAAAGTAGTTTTGCTTGAACTGTGTAAATTATCCAAACTTCATATTATTTTTGAAGGAAAAAAAAAGTCTGATGAAAATATAAAGTGTGACTGTAGTAATGGAAGTGCCCTGTATACTATTATTTCATTTTTTTCACTTTGGAAAGTGCAAATATTGTCTTATTCCTCCAGAGTTAGTTGGAGTCACAGAAAGAACATTTAATTTTAGTAGAGTAAATAAGAGCAATAATAGCAAAATACAAAAATAAATGCTTCAATAAATCACGAGATTGAGGCAACAGGTTACTAACACACACAGAGAAAAAGAAAGAAGGAGCTCTAAACACATAATTAAGAGAGAAAAACAGAAATCTAGCAGAAAATGATAGAGCGATATCCCTGAGAGAGAGAACCTTTCCAGCCAACAATTTCACATATGATATTAATATTTCTGATTCACCAACAACTGAAGATAATGCATTAAACTCTAGAATTAAAATAAGATGCGGATGTAGATTCATGACCGTACAAACAATAAATAAATAAATAAGAAAAAGGTTCAACATATAGCTCAGAGGAAAAGAAGAAACGTAATAAACCATGCAATAGAGGTATCCTTAGCAAACATATGTAGACAGCCACTCACACGATACAGATACTTCTGACTTACTGCCAGCTGAAGATTATTTATTAAGTGCAGAATTAAACGTAGAAGCTGTTAAGCCTAAAACAGATGTTATTGTTGATGGTGACATGGAACGTCTGAACTGTGCCGATTTTCTTAGCGAAACACAAAAGAGAAGAACCTATGAGGTCCTGTTAAAGTCACCATATTCCTTGCCCTGAGGCTTATACACAATATGAAACATTAGTATCGGGTGATCCTGTACTTAGTAACACCATTAGGATAACTGTTTCTTCCTTATCTGGTTTAAAAATAACTCACCTTCCCAAATTATTAGAAAAACTACTGTCTGGGAAAGTTAAATATAACCACATAGTCATTCATGCTAGAACTAATGACCTTTACGAAATCCCAGCAAATAAAACAAAGCTTTCATTTTTGGAAATTTTGAATATTCTGGGATCTAAACTGATAAAGTGTCATTAAATGAAATAATTCCCACCCCTCACTGGGCAGACTATATCAGTTTATCCATTTTATTGTGCCTTTGTTTGCCAAGAAAGACTGTTAGGATTTTAAAAGAAAATCCCTTTTCAGCAGTGGCCTTGGCAGAAAGGCTCCAGACAGTGCAACACAATTAAAAAACTATAAGCAATAAATAAAATTAAGCAAGATACATAGAGAATTACAGGACAGATGCATTGAAATAATGTGCAAACAGGTTATTCTAGGTTAAAAAACATTTTCAGAGATAATAAGGTATGACTTGAATCTGGCTATTCATTAATTAAAACTATCATTTGTGCATATATAAAATGGGAGGGTAGGAAATTAGTATGTGCATTAGTAGAAACATGTTTAAAACAATAAAGGTATGTGGCAGGTCATGTAGTGTATATAAAGAGAACAGGTGAGTAGTGAAGGTATACCTATGTGGCTCAAGAGGACATAGAGGTGACAGTAAAGATCTTGTGCATTTTGAGGTGCTATGCACTGAAAAGAGGTCTAATTGGTCAAGACTTGTCGCAGTAAAGGGGGTATTAGGGAAGTGGAAAAGTGAGAGGTTAGACTCACAGATATTGAAGCTATAAGAACAGACAATATTGCTGAATTATGTTGAAACAATAGAATAGGGTTGATTCAGCTAAGGCCTTTGATTGTCTCCCTCGTTGCATAATACATAAAGCTCTGATTTTCCCTTTAATCCCTATATAACTAACTGGATAATGAACTGGATTTTTGGTTAAAGTCAGATGGTAGTCATTCAAGGCTTTTCATCTGATCTAGATAAACTCCTTTGTTGTGATCCCCGGGTCTCAGACCCTGACCCTTAGATCTTCAGTATTGTCTTAGCTACGATTCCCACACGAGTCTTGCTGGTTTAACAAATGTAGATGATAGCAAATTAGGTTTCTCCATCGTATGTAGCAAATATTTGGATAAAGTTAATCTCTAGCTGAAAAAATCACAAGCTGAGCATCTCAATTCAGCATCTCTTTCAGTCTGGGTAAAGCTAACACAATGTTTTTTTGGAAAGCCAAGATTTAAGCAACTTTTTTTTTTTCAAGGAGCTACTAGGGAATGTTACTGCACATTAGGATTTAGGAATTAATATAATATGGCTAAGGCTTAATGGCTAAGGTGTTTGCCTTACAAACACAAGGTGCAGGGTTTGAGTCTCACAAGGGATAATTGGCTAAGCTTAAAATGGCTCACAAGGGCAGTTAGCTTAGTACTGAACTATGAACCTATTAATGAACCTAATAAAGTTTTCCCTTTAAAAATATGGAAATCATAGTGAGCAAATCCTTTAATCAAATGGACTTCATCTACAAGACATGACAGATGTTTGTTTAGTCTGTTCATGACATATATCCGACCAGTTCCTGAGTACAGCAGCTCTTTTAAATTTATACCACTATCCACTTGAACAGATTAGAGATGGTTCAAAGAAAATTTTCAAAAGGATAAGATCACCTTTACGAACCTTGCTTGTAGACAGCCTATACCACAAGAAGCTTCATTTTTTACACTAATTAAGAGTTCTATGACTTCTGAGACGTTTTCCGTGCTTACTCAGAACTTGAATTACTTAGGTTACTTGATTTAGGAGGGTTATTTCTTGATGAAGTGAGGACATAGTTTCATAGGTGTGCACTATTCTAACAACCGCTAGGGCCTTTTTAAGCCTAGCCATGCATTCCAAATCTCTGACAAGTTCTGGTACCCTTCATAAGTGTAAGCAGGTGTTTGGCAGATGAAACATTTACAAGCAGGGGCCTGGGCTGTGAACCATTTACAGGCTGCCTGTGTCCATTAGAGACACAGATGCAAAACCATGAAATGTATTTCCTGTATACGTCCAGTTGTCCAATTTACACTTAAATTGGGGGGGGGCTCTTCTTCAAGTGGATGGGGAGCCTGTTCCAGAGAAGGAGCAGTCTCTGCGATACACACCTGTCCCTCCAGCAGATCCTGTTTATATCACAGGCAAAGTTTAAGTCTTTAGAATTGGTAATTCTGGTGCTGCTTGTTTTGTGAATATGCAGGAGGTCCATCAGAGTGGGGTCTGACAATGCCCTGTATACCAGGCATAGATCTCCCATCAAAAGCCTGTAGGAGATATAATACAGGGATAGGGCTTTGAGGCAATCTGCATAGGACATGTTACTTATGCTCTGTATTCTTTTAGTGATGAACTTCTGTAGATGTTCACATTGTTGGATGCTCCTGGTTAGGTACATACCAAAGGAGGCATTGTACTCAATGATAAGTTTGAGGAATGTTGAATATAGTTGAGCAATGACCTCCATTCAACACTGTTTAGAATTTACTTCTTAGCAACTTCATTCAGGGACAGGTGGGGAAGTGGTCATGGCTGCTACATTTTACCTGGATATATCAGGTATGAGATACATTCCTAGCATGCTCTGTAGTTACTTTGCTGCAGATCCAGCATTTTGAAAACAAAATTTTTTGTTATCACATAGATAGCTTGACTATTTTTTTCAATTACTGATAGGTCTGGTTTAAATCAGGAGATTTGTTGAAGTGGTATTCATACTAAACTTTGTCTTTTTTTTGGCATAAGTGTTTTGATATCTTCTGTTAGCCAAGGTGCAGCTTATGCCTTGGTTTATTCTCAGAAAAGAGAACTTGAATTTTTGACATAAAAGACTGGGTAGAGACCATTGTCTTTAGAGTACCTGATCAAATTGGCAGTTCGTTGATCCACCTATGACTCTACAAGTTCATTTGTGTGTAGGTGTTCACTAAATTTGTGGCAAGATGTTTCTGTTTCTGTTTCCTAAACCTTCTATGTAACACAAAGTTTAGTAGCTTTGAGCAAAATGTGTTCTGTCTGAGTCAGCTCAGCTGCAAGGTTGTGAACTCCATTGTGGGGTATACAAATGTAGCAGTTAGACCAGTCATACTTAGAGCAGATAGGGGTATTGCTAGATTTTAAATATTAATTAATTATGTTCATCATCTGTTTTTAATGCCAGTGAAGCCAAATCTTTGTCATTAAACTGTAGTATTATTTTATCTTTCTGCAACAGTAATTTTAATGACTTTGTAAAGGATTTAATTATTCAGAATTTCAGTATAAGCGGGATTATTGTGATACAGAGAAATATTAACATACTCAAATTATGTTTCTTGTATCCTATGTGTTCTGAAGAAATATCTGATTCATTATGAGATGAAAGTACTTAACTGTTTCCATTATATTTTTATTTGTTACATTTTTCTCCATTTTTGATACCTTTATTGAATTATCACCGAAGACATACACAAACATACATTTATATAAAAGAAAACAAACCATATTGACATGTTCCCAGTTACAAACATTATACATCACATGTATTTGTTTGTATGACTACCATCAATCTAACATTACATAAGTTGCTCGAATCCTACCTTTCCTTAAACCTCACTCATCTGCCAAAACATTATTCTGCAAGCATTTTCCCGCAGTTTCCATTTTTACTATGCAATTTGCTCCTACCCTTTTCTAAAGATCTAACTTCCAGTTCTTTTATCTCTTAACAATATTCAGTACTTTAAATATAGTTGGTTTAGACTTTGATTTCCATTTTCTAGTAACTGTTTTTTGGCAGACACCAAAATTAAACTTAACAAGGCATTGCTATGTATAGGCAATTCAGATCCTGTATACCAGCTCCAAAAATAATTTCCTTAGTTAAACCTAGTTTCTCATCCAATAGTTCTAACAGAGTACTCTGCATGGAAACTTTTTAAAGTGTGCCAACTCATTACACTCCCAGAACATTATGTTCCCAGTTACCTCTTTCTTTTCCATCACGCCACCAACATTTCTCATCTACCTGAGGAAAAATTGTTTGGAGTATGCTTGGGGTATAAAATTACCTATGCAACCACTCCCAAGCAAAAATCACAGATTCTAAATCTTCTAGACTTTGTTGCATAATTGGGAGCCATAGATATGTCCTGTCCTTCCATTGTTTTCTTGTGAATTGCTTATCCAAACTCTCTTCTCAATCTTTTCTAACCTCCTCTGTCATAGAATTAAGCAATAACTCATGCCTGGGTGTGGGTAATGCTGGATTTACCCATGGTTGGCATGGTTTGGTCACGAGGGTGAAGCCCGAGTGGCCAAACAAAGACCAACCGTGGGTAAATCCAGCATTACCCTCACCCAGAAGTTGGTTATTGCTATTATACAATGACATTATTTAAGAAAAAAAATACTTACTTTTCTTAAATAATGGCATTGTATAATGCCTCCTTGCTGCCCTTCTGCAGCTGTCCGGTATTCTGTGGCAGTTCCGATGTACTGTGCATGCGTACGCTTACGCAGTACATCAGAGCTGTGGGTGGAATCAAGGGAGAAAGTGAGATCTCCGTTACTTTTTAGAAAGTGTCTCGCTATGTTAAAGGAGTTTAACAAAGCTGTTGCTTTTTTTAAAGCTGTCTCGCTATGTTAAACTCCTTTAACATAGCGACACACTTTATAAAAAGCAAAGGAGATCTTGCTTCTCCATTGCATTAGAAAGTGTCTCACTATGTTAAAGGAGTTTAACTTAGGGAGACACTTTCTAAAAAGCAATGGCGATATTGCTTTCTCCGTTGCTGTAAGAAAAAAAAAGACATACTAATGGAAAAAGTCCGGGCGACTGGACCTTTTTCCATTAGTATAAGTCTGATTTACAACGTGCACACTGACCAATCAGCATGCACGTTTTAGAATATTAATGGGGGGTTGTTGTATAATATTTTATATGCCATACTAATTATCCCTTTTAACAGCAGCTTCTGTTCTAGATTCAGCTAAAAACTCTGCCAGTGCAGGCCTTTCACTTAGGATTCCCCTACCCTTTTCTTTTTGCCTTTATTCTGATATGATACCAATCCCTAATAGGAAAGGCTTTCTCTAGCCCACAGTCCATAGGTTTTCTTGGTTTCTTCTCATTTTATTACCATTCCCTCCAATACCTTGGTTCCATTGCCAATTTTCTGTATTATATTACAGCCCCTTGTGCCTGTTATCTGTACCACTAATTGCAGCCATCCCTATCAGCAGAATCTCCTTTCTCCATTCTCCTGTTGGCTTGGTTCTTAGAACACTTTCTATTACTTTATGAATATAATATTCTGTATGGCTGTTGTTATTCTCCTTAAGGATCTGCATCCAAAATCCCACTCTCTTCTTATTTCTTAAATTCCCTTCACCTCATCATTATCCCTTTCCATTGTGAATTATATCATTTTCTTCCATTTTGTCTTTTTGGTTGTGTTTCACTTTATTTGGATTGTTTACATGTTTGTAGCTTGTGGTTGTTATCTGAGCGTATACTCAGGGTTTCTATCATTGTTCATTGTTTAGAAGAACATTGGCTATGCTATGTCACATTCACTACTGTTAGAAACTAAATAAAGAATCTACTGACAGTATATAATAGTAGACATGTTTATGCTGAGAAGTTCCTCAGATGTTGGTGGAGGTCCACATGTTCACTTTATGTACGTGACACTTATTAACTCACTTTTGTCATGGCATTTACTCAACCATTTCATGACATGACTACTATGAGATTTGCAAAATCATTTGATGAATGATCATTTTGCTCCATTAGGGTGTACATGTACACATCTGAAAATAAATGCAGTCTGTATTCATATATAAGTTTTGTAGCACATAAACTTCTTACAGGATTGTAAGATAAAATGTAGCTATGATAGATTACCAGTTTCTTACAAGAAAATTGTTTTTGCCCCATTGAAATTGGGTCTCTTGACTTGCACAGGAGTGTGTCAGTGATGTAGGAACAAGTCTCATAATTTGTAACACTGGCTCGCAAAATTGATAGTGTGGGAGAGTTCAAGATGGCTGCCAGCTTTTTTTATTGACATCTTGTTCTCTGGGGGATATGTGTTTTAGTTAGGCATGGAAATAGGGGAAGAAGTTCAGGTTGTAGGCTTGTAATATTATATATAAACATGGTTAGAGGTAGATACTAATGAATCAGAATTTACTCGTTTTTTTTTTCCATTTTATAACACGATATATGCAGTTCTGATTCTGTACCATGGAATCTTTATTCTGATAATAAATATAAAAATAATTCACTTGTATTTATTGCAGATTTAAACTTCCAGTGAGATAATCTCCTTTGATAAGAAATGCCATATACTGAACCTATAAAATGACTAGAATCTAGTACCACCATATAATACAGAATGAGACTGAGGCAGTCCAATGATCAACCAGTTAAAGCATGAAAATTAGTACCTGCCATATTCTGAAAGTAAATAAAAAGGCATAAGCTGCAAATTTTGCTACTTGATAAAATATAATTAACAAGAAAAAGCTATCTGATATCCCTTATGGAAATAGATGCAAGGAATCGTTACTGCCTTAATATTTTTGAAGAGTTTAATATATATATATTTTTTTACCAGAACATTCAGGTAGGGTGGTGATAGATACTGAAAGGTGTTTGTCTAGAAATGAGGAATTATTGATACAAGAAGCTATGAGCAATTTGCTGTTCCCACTTCCAGTGGCTAGCTGCTGTCTTGATAAAACATTGCTTTGTCATTTGTGGCTTCTTATTTTATTTGTGCTGTAAAACTGAGTGGGAGACAGAGATTGTACACTACATGATATACTTTAGCACAGGTGGGCTAAAACAAACCCCTTTCTTAAACAGGTGCATTATTGCTGTCAAACCTAAACAGTAGCTCCATGTTTTATTTATTTATTCTTTGTTGACCAGATTAGTCCCACAAGATAGTGGCCTCTTTTCAGGAAACCCAAGGTGGTTTTTATACTACTAGGGGAGATTTGTCCAGGGCCTCATGGCCTTCCCCAGTTTTTTTGCTAGATGCCATGGGATCTTTTACATCTACCTGAGCTACTGCCAACTCAGGCAGATAGAGCCACGCTTTAATGTCCAGTCTGAAAGATGGCAAATTCAGAACTGGAACACCACCTTATGCTACACTGCATTGATCTACCCAGTGGAGGAATAGAACCCACAGCCTACTGCACCAAAAGAATGTGTGCTACCTGTTGCACAATTGACACTGCAGTTAGTACAGGTGATGCTTTATCACAGATGTACTAAAGTTGGACCTCTTCAAACAGGAGAAATATTATTAGTTAGATTAATGAGTAACTGATAACATATGTCATGGTGATCCCAATAAAAAGCAATACCAGTATGCTTAACACAGTATAAGGAAACGTGTCATATCACACTGCATATTATCAGTTGTTCTCCACACCAGCCTGGTGGCAGTGGTTACATAATGCCTGCAGCTGTTATAGCAGAATGGTTCATAGGTTCATAGGTGTGTACTAGGCTAATGGACATGGAGCCTTTACAAGACTAGCCCCAAAAAATTTCCCAGGCACCGTGGTTATCCAGTAGGGCAACTGGAGTGATCCCTGGAGTGAACTTTCTGTACCCATCCACTCATCAAGATTTCTCTTGAAGAGGGCCAGCAAGGTGCTCTGCTTGACATGTATGGGAAGCTTATTCCAGAGTATGGACAGTCTTTGGGAGATGAACCTGTCCCTCCAGCATGTTCTGTTAATTGTGGTAATGAGGTTGTGATCTCTGGATCATCTGGCGCAGGGGGACTGGGATTTCTTTAGGTGTAGCATTTCAAGTAGGGCTGGGTCAGACATAGCTTTGAAGTCAAGCAGAGATCACCTCTAAGTAGATGATAAGAGACTGAGAACAGCTGAAGTTTCTTGGTGGGGTGATCTTGCATTATGCATAGCATGACATGCCTGAAAGAAATATACATGGAAGTGTATATGCTTTCATACTGTTAAGCACTTGGTAGCAGCATTTGTTAGAAACAAACATATGACCTTTAATATGTAATTTGTCATGTAAATAGTACAGAGCTTAGCAGACATCTTTGGTCAGCTCAAAGAGTTTTTCTTTGGTTTGCCCAAAGCCTGCTAATGAGCAGTGACACTTTGTCTTTTACAAATGTTTTCTTGTTCTATTTATTGTCATAACTCTTTCTCCTGAGAAATCAGAACTGTGAAGTTTTTTTTATTTTTCTGTAATCGTATTATTACTCTGACAGGTTTACTTCAAGAAGAAAAATATTTCTGTTGAAACAGCTGTAGCATCTATTAAGTGACAAAACTGATGTGCTAATGCAATCACTCAAACCGTAGGAATAATTTTATTTCAAATGTCAGTTGCTCAAGCAAAACTTAGTGAGTCACCGATATGAAAAAGTCATTTTATAATTTTCTCCCACTAACTGTGGATCATTTACTTATAATATGCCTGTCAGTTAGGTGTTGGAATACGGATCCTATTTGGTTCTGGCAGTAAATAATAGGTGCATAGTGTATTGTTTAATGTTTACATGCATAGGCATGATCACACAAGTATAAAACTGCAACTACACAGGTGAATAATTTATTAGAACAGTGTTCCTTCAGTGAGTCATAAATGAATGAGTACAATTATTTAAAAATAGTGTCTGTTCTCCTGTTTGAAAGTTATTTTGATTATTTTTTATTTGTTAACTAGACAGAAGTGCAGCCTTAGAAGTTACAAGGGAGCACTGTCTGCTCAAGTGATATGAACCAAGTCAAACAGCAGGTAAATGGAAATTGTAGGAATCAAACTCAGAACTATAGGATGGAGTTTGCTAGCAGTGTGTGGCCTTAATGCTGTGTACAAAACTACCAGACGTGTACATCCTGCCTTACTGCATTTGCTAGTTTGGTTGTAATAAATCAGAAATGTATATTATTTATTTATTTATTTACATTTGTTGAATTTGTTGTATATGTAGCTCTCAATAAAATGTACATTAGAGAATTATATACAATTCATGCTCTGTATGTGTATTGCCATTGCTCCCAAAATGTCTATCCATCAGTCAAGAACGAAGAACTGGAACAAACAAAGTTTGTGTTGGGGGAACTAATTAGAAAAACAATAAAATTAAGTGTTTTTGTTTACTCCAAGGGTACTAGAATCTGCAGTTACTGTATGATGCATCTCCTACAGAATATTAAGTTTGCAATTTTTATTTCTGATGCAACCCTTTGTAGGTTTTTGGAAACGGTTGGATTCTATGAGTATTCTAGAAGCAGCAACGTGGTCCTTTCTACATACCTTTACAAAGCACTGCAACTTAGATTCCTTTACCAGGTGTAGGGCAGGCTTTCCTAGGACCATTCTCCAGGGGCTTCTGGGCCCTCATTCTTCCTCCTCCCAGTCAGTTTAAGTTATGGTAATCTACCCATATATCTAAGGCTACTGTAGCAGTAATCAATATGCTGAATGTAGTATAGTAGTGTAAATAAACTTACTATAACAGTAGATGTCTCAATGATTACTATTGCAGTAACTGTTCCCTCCCCATTCCCTTTATTTTGTATGATTTTTGTTGCTAGGGTGGGGACCAGAGCCAGATCAAGCAAAAGGTGATATATGCAGCTGTTTTAAAAAATAAATAAAAAAAAAAAACCTCTCTAGAAAATATCAGCATTAGCACTTTAAAAAAATAAATAAATAAATAAAACTCAGCATTAGCACTTTAAAAAAAGTCCCAGCTAAAGACTGTGCCCCTAAAACCACAGCATCAGCATGTATAACCCCCAGAGACCTTGATGCATATGGGACATTGTCAGCACACACCATGTGGGAGATTTGAGTTTTGTTTTTCCAGCAGCAGCTATTCACAAAGTAGATTTGCAGGTACAGGGCTTCAGCACCACACAGAGATATGAGGTTTGTTTTTCCTGAAGCAATACACCTATGGGACATTAGTGCACATGGGAGATTTATTTTCCTGAAGCAGGGATCACAGACAGATCTGTTCAGTGGATTTTACAGAGACTAAAAACTCAGCAGTGAAAAAGTGAGCACACAGAAGGAAGGTGTGAGTGTATGTGTGTGTGTGTGCATCTGTGTGTGTGTGTGTGTGTGTGTGTGTGTGTGTGTGTGTGTGTGTGTGTGTGTGTGTGTGTGTGTGTGCGTGCGTGCGTGCGTGTGTGTGTGTGTGTGTGTGTGTGTGTGTGTGTGTGTGAAATGTCGCAGTCCTGGGCACAGTCTAGTTAAGTGACTTTGCTTACAGTTGAACCCTGAAACTTAGCTATTGGGAGGCATGAGGCATAATCCAACATACCAACTGGCAGGGTTCCTTTATTTGTATTTATTTATTTATTTTTAATAGCAGAGGACAGTGGTCTGCAGATGTCAGACATAGAGTTTCATAGCTGTGGAGTTCAGAGTCAGTGTCTGTAGTACAACAGGTAGCAACTCATGTTTGATGCACCAGGCTATGGGTTCTATTTCCACACCAGGTTGATTGGTTGCTAACACTGAAATGTAGCATAGGTTGTGTTCCCCTTCAGATGACATGTTAAACTGAGGTTCTATCTGATTGAATTGATTGTAGCTCAGGTCATAGCCCTCAGTCAGTCAAGGACACTTTTAAAATATTACTACTACTGACTTGAAACATTAACAGAAAAAACTAGATATCAATATACATTTTTTGAAGTAAAATAAGTCTATAGTGCTGATTTTTGTTATTATTTATTTTATTATTTATTAAGTGTAATTCACCACCTTTTGTTCAAAAAAATGCCAGATCTAGGAGGGATTAAGAAGGACAGAGCTAAAATTTTGAGTCAAAATCAGGGCCAGTTGACAAATATGACTCTGGTGAATGTAAAAGGTCCTACTGCACCCATTAAAAAGAGTAGAAGTAGTTTCTTTATACCCTGGCCTAATCTCCCCTGGTAATATAAATACCACCTTGGGTTTCCCCTGAAAGACATCAATAGTATAGTAGGACTAACTTGGTTAACATAGGATAAAAAAAATAAATAAGTAAACAGATAAATAAAATACGTGTTGGTGCAAAACCCGTAACTCTTGACTTTTAAGTGATTTAGAGTAATCTGCTCTTATTTGTTTCCAGTTTTGCAAACATCTGATTTTGCCTCATATTTATGCCATGTTCTTGAGCAAGCCACTTTACCAGACAGTGGTTTGGAGCAAATGGGAATTTGGGCAAGGCTCCTTCATATTCTCCAGAACGGCATGTCTAGTAACTATGAACCTGTTGCCGTTGTTTGCCAGACATTCCCTTTTGCACAGATGATCTAGTTCAGGAAATGTTATGGCAATATCACAAGCACATCATTTTTTAATGTAACATATGAAATTTATCCTTCAAGGGCAGCAGGCACTGTATTTGTAGATGAAGCACTGAAATGCAAAGTTGTTTGCCAGCAGCAAGCTCTGCATTAGTAATAGCTCTTTAATGTGGAATTATTCAGATGACATTTACTTCCACAAAGAGTGTGCATATTGACTGATATTGCTGAATTATAATGACAGTATAAGGAGTGGCTTTTTATTGCTGGACTGTTCTGAAATGGGCCGTTTTGGCATTACTGGTTCATACATTTTGTTTCACTGCTTACTGGAAAAATGTTTAAAACTCCAAAAACACACTCGAACAAATGATGCTGTATTAAACAAGAAATAATATTTAATACAATCAGGAAGGTCAATCAGAGAACACATGCATCTATGAAAAGCAATTCTGGAAATTGGGCCGAGACAGCCAAGTAATGGGACACTGGAATGGCTGTGAGGGAGCTGGCCCACTACCCTGCCTAGGGCCTAGTTTGACCATGATCTGGCTCTGGTGAGGACATTTGTGTTTATTTTCATAGAATCGATCTTTTCAAGAGTCTAGCTTCTCTCTGCCACAGTTGGCATGAAAGTCTGAAGGGCTTGGTGTCCAAACTACTCTTATTAGTCATCTCTGCTTTAGTTGAGTAGCTTCTTGGATGAGTGGGAGGTGCCCTTAAGCTTTGGGAGCTGTCCAGCTGAAATAACCTTTGCAGGATATAACCCATATATAGCTAAGACTACTCCAGCAATGATCAATAGAACATTTACTACTGTTATAGTAAAGTCTACTTACACAACTGTAAATTAGCTTTTCAAAAGTAAGGATATATAAACAGTGGCAGCTGGTGACCTCAAAGCAAGGAGGATGTAGGACGTAACTGAATGGGTGGGGCTTAGTGGAATTTGATGAGAATCTATTACAGCATGTCAAGGACCATTCCATCCATCCATCCATCCATCCTAAAAACCTTTTTTTGCACATAGGATCTGGGTGTCACATCAACAGGGACAATCATCTTGAGCCAAGGTTTACACTGCCAGGTGGCTAGCCCTGCCACAGTAGTTCATCTGTACTACTCACTCACACACACACACTCGTGCCTACAGCCAATTAAGAGTGTCAAATCCACCTACTGCATGTCTTTGGAATGTGGGAGGAAACCAGAGCACTTGGAGGAAACCCACGTGACTGCAGGAAGAACATGCAAACTCCTCACAAAAGGCACCCCACCCAAGAATTGAACCAGAGAACCTCTTGCTGTGAGGTGACAACTCTAACCGCTGCACAAACATGGCTGCCCCTTCAAACAATATACGTGGTCATTCACTTTCATTCACAGACTGTCGTAGTATCTACTTACTCTTTCTTGCCACTTTACTAGCTAGATACACATCAGATGTCTAACTTGCAGTCAACAAGGCCAGTCTTAGGTGAAATCGAGCCCTAGACACCTGAGGCAGCCTGAGCCAATAGGAAGGGCTTCTCACTGCTTCATGTAGCAGTCTTATGAGTCACTTTTTTCTGATGTTTCTGCCTCTCCCAAATCTTCCCCTCACCCTGGCCCCACACCATCCAGCTAAATTACTTATTTCTTGCTTTTTTCACACTTTGTCTTACTTTTTAGCTTCCACCTATTCTTTTAACAAATCTTAAGTGGCCAAGACTTTACTGCCATTAGTCTGAAGTATGGAACTGAATTTAGCTGGGTGACTGTGTACCAATAGGTCCCCAGAATTCATAGGGTTCTAGATGCTCTGAGGTGCATCTTAGAGCTTTTTGACAACCTTTTGATTTAATGGTGGCCTGAACAAAAAGTCACGAGTAAGAGCCAGCACCATGGTGAAGAAGGATAACACTCTAACTATGGCCCAGGTAACCTGGGTACAGTTCATGACTCTAGCATATGAGAAGCTGGCAGAGAGGGAAGAGCATGCTCTTTCCGGGGGGAGAGCATTTGCCTATGCACTCTGTGCAGGGAGGCAGGGTCCACAGAGGAGGGAAGCCCAGGAACATATCAAGGAAAACAGAATGGGGAGATGGTAGGTCATAAAAAATAATCTTTCCAATATACAGCATGACAGGGAGATGGGATATTCTGATCTTCTCGTCAGCCCTGATTCTAATTGGGGTAATTCTGGAGAGGACAGGAAGGGTCGGTAGACTTAGCAAATGAGGAAGGGCACCAGGATTCACTGATAATCAACTGCAGGAAGGGAAAAAAATTCACAAGTAAAGAAAGTAATTCAGTTTTTTCTTTCAGAAAAAATAAGGCATGTCAAAAGCTTAATGTTCAAAACTAACAAAATAGTAGTTCCCCAATAAACTGGGATGACAAATTCAAGAGTATATAATTCCTCCACAAGATGAACTGAGAACCAGGATTCAACAATACACTACAAAATCCATCTGCCAAGAACTGAGTCACCACAAATACCACAAACTTCAATTTATTTAGCCCTTTCGTCAAAGTCTGTAACAAATGATTTCTTCAGAATATAAAATGACAAAAACACTTGGTATTTAAATACAAGTATCTAAAAAACACATGACATATTAAACATAACAAATTTTCAAACCCCAAAACATCATATAGTGTAAGAACAAAGCCTTAGCAGGCTACCAATGCTAATAGATTCATTTAAACCCGGGAAACTGTAGCATTGATTCTGACTTGAAAGTTTGTTATGTTTAATATGTTATGGTACTTATTCACTAGTGCTGGTTCCTGATACAGGGGCGGGGGTTTATTAATTGTTAATTTATTTCTTTTTTAGTGCTGAATTTTTATTGGCCGAGAATGTCATGTGTTATTTAGATACTTGTATTTAAATGCCAAGTGTTTTTGTCATTTTATATTCTGAAGAAGTCATTTGTTATAGACTTTGACGA
Organism: Protopterus annectens; assembly: GCF_019279795.1. Lineage (NCBI taxonomy): Eukaryota > Metazoa > Chordata > Ceratodontiformes > Protopteridae > Protopterus > Protopterus annectens. Next base: position 236,525,496 of record NC_056726.1, read on the forward strand.
AAGCACTAAATAAATCGAAGTTTGTGGTATTTGTAGTGACAGTTCTTGGCGGATGGATTTTGTATTATATAATTCCTGACTGTGAACAGTGCCTTCCTTTTACTCCTCCAAAAAGGGATATTTACCTTTTGTGTAACGCTTTGGTGTTGGATTGGTATGAAAATAAAATTACAAATGGCTTGAGGCACATGTTATTCATTGGAGGGTCTGGGAGAAGAAACCAAAGCACATGGATTAAATCCACACAGACAGGAAGCACATTCACTCTCCACACAGGGTCAAGGAGTACATTTATACTCCATGCACGGGTAGGGAGTACATTCGCACTCCACACAAAGAGAGGGAGCATATTCACATGCCACATGGAGGCAGGGAGTATGTTCATACTCCACACACAGACAAGGGAGTACATTCATACTCTACACAGGGACAGAGTGCATCCATACTCCATACAGTGACAGGGACTACATTCACACTCCACACAGAGACAGGGATTGCATTCATACACCATACAGATATGGATAACATTCATGCACCACACAGACAAGGAGCACATTCACACACCACACTGGGACAAGGAGTACATTCACATGCCACACAAGAACAGGGAGTACATTCACACTCCACACAGAAACAGAGAGTACATTCACACTTCGCACAGAAACAGGGAGTACATTCACACTCCGCACAGAAACAGGGAGTACATTCACACTCCACACAGAAACAGGGAGTACATTCACACTCCGCACAGAAAATGGGAGTACATTCACACTCCGCACAGGGACAGGGAGTACATTCACACTCCGCACAGGGAGAGGGAGTACATTCACACTCCGCACAGAAACAGGGAGTACATTCACACTCCGCACAGAAACAGGGAGTACATTCACACTCTACACAGAAACAGGGAGTACATTCACACTCCGCACAGGGACACGGAGTATATTCACACTCCGCACAGGGACTGGGAGTACATTCACACTCCGCACAGAAACAGGGAGTACATTCACATTCCAGACAGGGACAGGGAGTACATTCACACTCCACACAGAAACAGGGAGTACATTCACTCTCCACACAGGGACAGGGAGTACATTCACACTCCGCACAGAAACAGGGAGTACATTCACACTCTGCACAGAAACTGGGAGTACATTCACACTCCGCACAGGGACAGGGAGTACATTCACACTCCACACAAGGACAGGGAGTACAGTCACATGTCACACAGGGACAGGAAGGAAGTTCACGCTCCACACAGGGACATGGAGGACATTCAATCTTACACAGACAGGGAGTACATTCATATCCACACAAAAGGAATCACAACCAAAAACTCAACCATAGAACCAAGCTGTTAAATGGCAATACTACTTGATGTAACACTCTGCCAGTGATCATTTGCTATCTTACACATCCTGCCAGTCCACCAGTGACAGGCACTTATTGATTAGAATGCTTGATGGTTGGCTGTAATGGACAATGAAGAAGACTGTGACTAATTTGATAGAAACATTGCAACCCCCCCACACACACACAGAGTTATTTTCATCACAGCCAATCCCCATGCTGATCAATTACAAACACTTTATTGAATGTACACACATCATATGTCTGGCAGTGTTAAAAATAGCCCCAGTAAATTGTGTAAAGTATTCCAGGTGACTTTACACAAATTAAATCTACTTCTGCAAAGCCAGAATGATGACCACTTAACTTGAACAAATGACAACAAAGATAATCATTTCATCCACAACAACACCTGTTCTCAACTCACTGCTGTCAGAATAAAGTGTGCAACAAACTGCATTCTTCACCCAACATGTGTCATAACTTTTTTATGTCAAAAATCAAGGAAAAATCTTAAAAGTAATAGTGGTCAAAGGACCAAAGTCAGTGACAGTTGCTGCATTTATATGTTACTAGAATAACAGGTTTTTCATCAGCATAGTTTTTTAAGGCCATTAAGTCTGAAACTCAAATGTCTGTCATCATTATTTAGTGATCGCAATCCTTAATGATATGCCAGCAAAACTACAAACTTTATTAGGAACAGACCAAAATAAAACGCAAAACACAGGGTTAGCTGAGAGCACCTTTGAGCCACCTCCCACATACACACACCGATGAAACTACTCATTGCAGCCACTTGTATGACTGATTTTTCACCTCAAATCATTACTTGCAATCAAATGAATGAATAAATACATTAATAATTTCGACATGGGAATTTATTTTCTCATCTCACTGTTGTACCCCTTCCCCTAAATACCTCTCTATATTTTAGTTCAAGAATGAAGGAGAAAGCTTAATAACTGGAGATACAGAACCAACATTAGGGACTGATATTTCTTTCACGCTTTTGCATTAGTATACATTTTCTGAAGGCTGTTAAGTGTGTTATCATTTATTTACTGCAAAAATCAATGATTTTCCAGAACACCACACATTTTATAAAAAATAAATCCCACTATAATGCAAAATAAGGGACAGATTAGAACTTTTATAACAGCCCCCTTGTCCCCCACCCCTACAGACAGCTTAAGTACTCATCTTTCTGTATGCTGACAGTAACACGTAGTATGCCTGTTAATGAAAAAACCAAAAATACTATAAAAAATTCTTGCACTGCCTCTGCACTTGCTCGCATGTTAATTCCTTCCTTTCATTCTCAGACTGTCTTAATCGCATGATTCAGTCTGAGCCAATAGGAAGTGCTCCTCGATCCTTCATGCATTAGCCTAGTAAGACACTTTTTTTTCTGATTGAGGAAAGTCTTTTTGTTTTTCTAGGCTATCTCAGAACGTTGTTCATGCATGGGGATCCAGTTGTTGTGGTGGCAATGGTAAAATTACATTTTATAGAAGAAATTACTTTTTTAAAGTAGATTCGTGTTTATTTCTGTTTTTACTGAGGGACTGTAGCTCAGCTGCCAGTACCATGTGCTGCCCCACATATAAACAAATTATGAGCCTGACATACCCAAAACCCAGGTTATAAAAATATCACAAAAGACAAAAAAAATCACAACCTGCTATTTTGTAATATTTTATTGCATCCTCCATCATGTCATATCAAAAACATGACAACTGTCTTGATAAATGTATAACTCTGCCTAAAACAGGAACTATTTTTCTACTCAGGGACCTAAATTATCCCTCCACTTAGTAGAAAAACTGTACCTTAGCCAGCTAATTAGAGAAAAAAAAACATCTGCTAAACTTCTTAAGTTTTAATCTCCAACAGTTGGTGAAATGCAGCTAAAGGACAGAAACATGCCAGATATCATCCAGACAAATATGCCTCTCTCCTGTGCTAAGTTAATGCTGTCCCACCCTCTTTTTGCTCTGACTAAAATAGTTTGATGCTACTCATATATACCAGAGCAAACCTCATAAATTATACACTCTTTAAGGATTTTTAAATGCCAGCTTTGGTACACCTGAACAATCATCTTGTTATCAATCAGCTGTACAATATAGTGGGATCTCTCACAAAATATTGGTGAATTGTTGAAGACTGTCTACAACACTTCAAACAATTCTATAATTGTCGTGAAAAATTCTACAGTAAACCTAAATTGTGGAGTTACAAAATGAACAAATTGTTATATCAAAGGAAAAGCATACACAATCTTCAGTCTTTAGCCTGAGTAAGACAGCAAAGCTAAGCTCAGCTATCTCCAAAAATGAATTCACTTAAGCAATCAAAAGAAAAACTTCCTTTGGTAAAACACGCCATCAGGAAAGATGAAAGCAATATGACTGTCTACAACTAAAATAAATGAAGGAGAAGAAAGAAGAACAATCTAGTGTTCCAAACTAAATTGGTAAATAACAGAGCCAACAGATACATAGCTAGCATGCCAGCATACAGATATGGAACAAATGTCAAGCCACAATGGAGAACAGTGACCGTTCTTCCTTGCCAAAACATGATTTTTACCTGAAACATCAGAAATTGTCATCTCTGCCCTCAATAATGTCATTAATACCATCTCCATGGGAGAGAAAGATACCATGAAGTCTAATCTGTGCAATCAAAAATAGCCTAGTACATCACCTGACACATTTCTTTCATAGAGCATTAAAAACTGGCTGCATCCTTGTCATGTAGAAGCAGGCCATAGCACTGTCAAAGCATAATGATGGCCCTTTCACAGATCCCCAAAATGACAGACTAGTCAGCTTCAAAAGCACATTATTCAAGGTGAGAGAGGGAATCGCAGAATTTATACAGACAGATGGGAAAGTTACTTTCTCCAGATACAACCAAGCAAACTAAATCTTTAATATTTAACTTTGTAAACTCCTTTGAGAGTGTGACTACTGCCCATGATAAAGGTTTATATCTCCACGCTTCTTACATTCATCTGACTAAAGCAATCACCACAATATCTCATGATAGAATTATGAGAGATTTAAAGATAAAATGAAACTGTGATAACTTGAGTCCACAACTGGCCACATGGTTGTGTACAACAGGTATTAACAGGAGGATTTCATCCTCACCATCCCTTTAGTCATTGAAGTCTCTGAGTGCTGCAGCCTGGGGCTTCTCCTTTTTGACATCTGTTTTTTCTGACATCTAGACTAGCTTCAATGTCCAGCTCACCAAAAAATGCAGATGACTTCAAACTCAAAACCATCATGTCTAATCCACTGGCACCACCAACCTTTACATGGTTTAATTTGTTACACATACATAGTAAAGGCATTTGGAAATAAATCTCTGATAAACTTAAATACTACTGATGGACAATACCTGAAAGTAATCAAAAGAGTAAAAGGCCTTGGAGTCCTTGTAGATAATAGCCTTTAATTTGATTCCCATTTAGCCACTGCTATCTGCATATGGAGTTACTTGATCTTCTGTGGGGTCAAGTACCATGCTAAGAGACAATCTCCCCATGTATATAGCTGTTACCAAACCAGTTATAGAATAGGTTCATAGATAAGTACTAGGCTAGCTACCCTTGCGAACCATTTTAAGCCTAGCCAATTTGCCATTTTGTGCAAGAAATAACATATCCCATTTGGTTATAGACTGGCCTTAACCATCCCATGGTTGATAATTCTATATTACCGTTAATGAGAATAACTATGATCATACCACAGATAATTTAAGGGAGCCCATGCAGGGGATAAAGCATTTAGGAGCTGCCTATGTTCTTTAGTAGTACAGGGGGCAGTCCTGGGGTAAATATTCTGTTTCCCATCCAGTGATCCAAGTTGCACTTCAGTATAGACAGGGATGAACTTTGTTTTATGTAGCTGGAGAGTCTGTTCCACAACAGTGGTATCCTCTGTAAGATATAGCTATCCTTCAAAACTGTTCAGTTAATGTTGCAGAATAGGTATAGATCCCTAGACCAAGTATTTCTGATGCCATTGACTTGCTAATGTGCAGTAATTCCATCAGTAATGGGTCAGACAAAGCCTTGTATGCCAGACACAGATCACCTCTCAGCATTCTGTACGATACCGAGTATAGTGACAGAGCTTTGAATCAATCCGTGTAGGATATTTTGATTTGGGTTTGTATTTTTTTAGTAAGATATCTCTGTAGGTGTACAAAATCCAAGAGGCTCCAAAACCAAAACAAATCCAAGGCAGAATCACTTTTGAATATTCTGACGAAGTTCCGATAAGCAACAAAAGTACTTAATATACATGTACATTTTTGTTAGTTTTGGTTTTAAGTGGATTTACCAAATAAAACCGTTGCTGCTCGCGACCTTCTGCCTTGGATTTGTTTTGATCTCTGGGTGTCCCAGTTGTTACATGTGTCTGGACAGATGCATGCCAATGGGGGCATTATATTCAATGATTGGCCTAATGAGGGCTGAGTAAAGGGAGACAATGACATTGGTAAATCTAGACACAATCTCTTTGTTTATAAGCTGTGCAATAAAGAAGGACTTTTTTACAACAACAGACACACGCTGGTCAGAGGTTAGGTAACTGTCCACTTAAGTTCCCATGTGGTAGTTCCCTGGTGTAGATGACTTCCCAAATAATTTAGTCTATATATACAGTATTTAGTCTATATATATATATATATATATATATATATATATATATATATATATACAGTATAAGAATACAGTACCGAATATTGTACTTTGTTTTTTAACCTGCAGGATTACATTAGTAAGCAGGTTGAAGGGGACAGATTAACAAAGTTGATGTATGCAGATGATGTAGCATTACAGGCAGACTCTAAACAAAAAGTTCAGCAAAGGATAGGGAAATGGAATGCCCAACTGAAAGCAAACAAGACGAAATTGAGTACAGATTACCTAATGAATTTTTCTTCTCTCAATTAACATATCTTAGGTTCATAGGTTCATACTAGGCTATCTGCCCTGAGGCAATTATAAGCCTAGCCCGATTCTGTATGGCTTATGCCACCCCTTGATTTGAGTATACTGTGCCCTTTTTAAGGTTTAGTTTACTGTGCCTCTGTCTAATAGTGACACAGGAGTAATCCTCTGCCTTGTATCTACCTAAACTGTCTAGTCCTATTACTCTCTCTGCAGTTAGTCCCTATGCTGTTAAATGGATCTTTGTCGTACTATGTCATGATGTTACTCTGAATTTTTTTTTATTTTAGGCATTGCTACATTCCTTGTAAATCACTTAATGCTAACCAAATTTCTCAAACATATTGCTACTGCATTCTCAAAATACTGTACTTTTGCCCTGTATATTCATATTGTATATTTCTCTCTGTTTTTGTACTAAGTATCTTACAACTTGAATTGCTATTTTTTTTTGTTATTTGTTAATTAATTTCCTGGTGCGTTTCTCCTCGGGTCTCTGCTGGAAAAAGGGCTCTCTGGGCCCAGGCGGATTAACCTGGCTAACAAATGTAAAAATAAATAAATACATAGATAAGACAGTTGTAATGGCAGCAAATGGAGAATCAGAAGAAGTTGAAAACTGACATAGAAGGGAAAATAGTGGTTCAGGTTAACATCTTCATGTTTCTGGGAAGGATGATTAAGAAGAAGGAAAGTCTGAATGAGGAGATCAAAGACAGAATTGGGCTGTAGCCAACTGAATAGATCAGTGGTAGTATACGACAGACCAACGCCAAAGAAGCTGAAATATAAGGTGTTGCGACTAGTACTACTGTATGGTACAGAGACCTGTGCAGTGAAGTCAGCACAGTTGAGGAAGCTAGAGGTGATGGAGATGAAGTTCCTCACATGGGTGGTAGGATGCACACTGTGGGACAGAAGAAAAACTGATTACATCAAAACAGAAATCCAAGTAGCTCCAAGAGAACTGATTATATGGTTCATGCACATGTGCAAGAAAGCAGAAGACAATTGGATGAAGAAGATGTGGGAGAGACAAGAAGAAGGCAAGAGAATCCAGGGCATCCAGCAAAGAGATGGATGGATTGTGTGGAAGAAGATCTTTGACAGTTAGGCATGACTGCTGAAGAAGGTTGAGGAGTGGTATTGAATCGAGAGATATGGAGACTGTTAACGCTACACCCTGACCTGATATTTTAATTTATTCCTAAGATTTCTAATGTTTGGATGGCCAAGTATGAGAATGATATTAAAATAGGTTTAGTTATTACATCAACAGAGGCTGTTTACTATTTCACCACTTAACGTGTTTGCTGGCTGAATGGTTAGACTTAACTGGACTAAAAGTTAATAAGGATAAATGCCCTGCTGTGCATTCTGGGAAACCAAAGGTTGAATATCAAAAAAAAAAAAAACTTAGGTCCCCACGAGTTACAAAAGCTGACAGAATATAAGGATTTAGGTGTTGTTATATGTAGTGATTTTAAGTATGAGACTGATTTATTTATTTTATTTATTTCACATTTGTTAACCGGGTTGGTCCAACTGAGAACATGACCATTATCAGTGGAGACCCAAGGAGAAAAGCTCCAAAATTAAATTCTTTACATAGTAACACAGATTAGATTATTAATCGGATAACATACAGTCTAGTAAAATTACAGCATAATTGTTAACATATACAGAGATATCATAGAAATATATAGAAATACATATAATTTGAGAACAAGTACAAGGTGGAGTAAGCAATTTGCAGTCAAGAATTTTTAAAATTAAGTAGATTTGTAAAAGATAAAAGAAATAAAGAGAAAGAGAGAGGTCAAGTAGGATCCTGACAGGAGCAGATCCAATTTTTCTGGAAGAAGTGTTTTAGTTCTTTTTTGAATCTGATTGTTTGTGTGATGTTTCGCAAGTTAGAGAAGAGGTTGTTCCATATTTTTGTTATAGATGTTTTATATAGGAGATTGCCTGTGTTGATTTTGAGTGTACATTTTATAGAAGAAGTTTCTCTGAACTGTAGAGTGGATGGGGGAAATAGCAGGTAACTAGATTGGTGAGAGAGGGACAAGCAGTGGGTTTATTTAGTATGAGGTGGATTAAATGTAGTTGGGATAGTTTAAGATGGTGGGAGCATTCAAGCCATTGTAGCTTGTGGAGAACTATACAATGGTGGGTAGGATTAGGAAAGTTGGCTGCAAATCTGGCAGTTTTATTGTAGGTTTGTTCTACCTGGAAAGTAGACAGGACTGAAGGTTGGTAAGAACTGGTGATCCATAGATGAGGCTTGAAACGAGATAGGCTTAGGCCATGGTGTGTCTAGAATCAGCAGAGAGGAGTTTTGAGTTGCGGTATAGTATGCCAAGTTTTTGGTTCGTTTTCTTAATTGCTCGGTGAATGTGCAAGTCAAATTTTAGTTAGTCATCAATAGTCATTTCAAGTAATTTTGTGTGTCTATATTTATGATGGTATTATTTAGTGAAGTGATACAGAAGGTAGTCTTAAGGTGATAATTGTTTTTGGGGAGAAAGAGAGGTAGATTTTTTTAGGGTTTAAGATAAGCTGATTATCATTTAGCCAGTTTTCTACAATAAGGAAAGATTGTTGAGTGTATGTCTGAAGTTGTGAGATTGAGTTGGAGGATATAATCAGAGTGGAGTCATCAGTGTACTGTATGAGGCTAGAAAGGGGGGTGGAGGAGTGGAGGTCATTAATAAAGATGTTGAAGAGAAGGGGTCCAAGAAATGAACCCTAGGGTACACCAGTGTATATAGGTAAGAAAAAAGAGTGAGGAAGATTGCCATCTGACTGATTGTAGCCTGACTGTGAGATAACTGGAGAACCATGAGAGAGTTGAGCTGGATAGATTAAGGTTAGCCAATTTAGTCAGCAGTTTGGTTTGTGATACTGTATCTAATGCCTTTGATAAGTCTAGGAACAGACATGATACTAGATTATTGCTGTTCCTAGCTTCAGCAGTGGTGTGGGTGAAGGATAGAAGAGCTGTAGAGGTGCTTAAAAGTTAAAACTAAGGCATTAAAAATTATTGGATTTATTTTTAAGAACTTTACAACAGGAAATGACTGTCTTTTGAGGTTGTTCATAACATATGTTTGACCCATTATTGAGTACAACATATTGTTTTGCTCCGACAAGAAAGGTGATCTCTTGTATTTAGAAGGTAGTCAATGAAAATTTACAAGGTGTATCATTTCTTGTAGAGATCATTCATACTCATCTAGACTGGAAAGTCTAGGCCTCTATTCAATCAATTACAGACATCTTAGGGGCAAACTTTATTTAGCCTACAGGGGGCTCTGGGCTGACGAATATCAATCTCTACTAAATATTGAATTGTTGAATACAAGCATATTAAACAGAGGTGCATATTTTACTTACAAAATTGAGAAGTCAAGGACAGTCTTAAGAGCAAACTATTTAGAGCAGTCATTGGTTTGACTTTGGAGCAGAGTTCCTTTATATGTTTGACAGTCTTCTTCACAGATATTCAAAAATCAGCTTGAGATCTAGTTGGGCCCCAGGTTATATACATTCATTAAGGAGTTGGCATTCTAAATTATCTGTGTCCTTTACATAGGAACTAACAAGCAATTGAACATTGCGTGTTATAAGTGCTATTGCTATATTTCATAGAGTCGAAAGGGAACTGGACTGCAATACAAACAAAAATAGTAATGGTAAGAATGGGTGGGAGTTGAGAGCAGTTCAAGGAGATCCTGGAGACTAGTGCCAGGATTTCTGTGTAAGAGAATAGTGCAGAAAACATTGGGAAGGAATGATAAATAATCAAAGGATATGATAGGGCACATGAGTTGGTGTGACAAGGATGTCTACCTAATGGATAGTGATAATATAGTTAGGGTGATAGTTGTGCCATGGTCAAAGCACATCCTTTTTAATGTATAACAGTAATATAAAAGTCCCTTCTTATATGAAAACATTAGAAAGTTAAAAGCCTTGTCATGCACATTTTATCTACCTCACAGATATTATCAGTCAAGGCATCTTTTCTTGATCCAAGATATCTTTGCAACTGTTTACTTCTCCCTCATATGACCCCATAGGAATATATATCTTTAATCACACTGTACAAATTAAAAGGTACCAAAGACTTGTAACTAAGAAAAAAAAAACTATGTTTTAATCCAGTTAAGCTACCCCAAGAGACTAAAATCTCCCTCTACTCAGTCTCTTAGAGGCTCTTGAGAGGCGATCTTTGCCTTGCATTCCATTCTATGAAATACCTTTTACTTTTCAACCTATTTCACCTTCATAGATCAAACAGCTCAAATAATATTAATTCAAAGGAAATAAACCTCCACTGTAAGAAAAACAATACCTTCTGGCATGATAGACTTCTTACCCAATGCATATCACACCTCTGGAAAAGATTGAATCTGCATGTCAGGCAGAGTACCTTTCTGAACACCTTTAAAGCAAACCTAATGGATGAGTAACCATAAAGTCATGTCTGGTGCTAATGTTAATGACCTATCTAGATGGAGCTAGTCTATCCTTATCATAACAAGTGTCATGTGGTTAAGCGTCTTGATGGCTCCCCAGCACTAAGCTTAGTATAAACTTATGAAGTCTCACATACATTGCATAGCTTCTTATGCCGCATTGTCTAAGCATACATGACAGCATAACTACTTGAACTAATTGACCATGGATCATACCTTGACATGATGAAGTTGATGTGCCAATAAAGCCATCTCCAGTTAGTAAAACACCTCTTCCAATTAAAATGTTAAAAATATCTAAAATAGACTAATTGGCTTATATCTGAAATACCAAATGCAAAGTCTTCTTTGCAATGTGCAGAAATGTTTTACATAGCCAGTATACATGTATGATTAGAAAGCATATGCATATTCCATTAGTGGTTGGCTAAATTAAATGGGAACTTTGTAGATGTTGTTCTGAATTCCAGCAGTTCCTACATGGAGTGATCAACACTGTAAAAGCTGCAAGACTTATTTTCTAGAGATGGAGGGCATCCACTTAAGAGACACATCAAGGTAGTAACGGCTTCAGAATGCACACAGAGTGCACAGTCCTAGGATGTAACATTTCTGTTGTGGAACTCTTATTACTTCCTGTTTCCTGATGCCGTAACACAACTATGATCTGTGGTACTAGAATTACAGATGAGAACTCAGTGCAAGTCCCATTTGTGAGACTGCACACTGCATTTATTAATATGAGAATATGATTTTATGGGCCTATAAAGGCAAGGTGAAACTGGGTAGCTCCTAAGCCACAATGATAGCAGGTTCCAAAGTTGTTGTGTTTAATAAACAAAGGAAATGGCACCATCTGTTTTGAGTCTCAGTCTCAGAAATGGAGGCAGTTTCAGCAAAGCTTAGCTAAGTGCACATGCAAGCTGCTAAAAACCAAAAGGTCTTAAAAGATAAGACATGTCCATGTAATGCAGTGTCAAAAGCATCAACACTAGAAACCTGAGTACAGTGTGAAAATGTATGCACAACCAGTACAGATTCCACAGTGGACGTACTAGGACTGTAATATGGGCATACCAGCAGAGAAGTCTTTACAAGTTGCAGAAGGGTGAGCTCAGTGCCGAGCAGCCCAAGTCAATCCTGATTTATGCATTGTAACAGCAACTTAGCAGAATGATTGTGGTCAGGGTATTAACAATGATGGATTCAAGATCTATAATTGTTGTCATAAGTAGAGCATTAGAAGAAGAACTTTGGTGTTTTTGTCTTTGTTACTGATAGCTTACAAGTCTTGGATGTATCTGCTTTGACAGCACCAGTAACAAAAATAATTGTGCAATGACTGCATTTAAATTGTTCACTGAAGAAATAACTAATTGCCATATAATGACCATTCAAAAAATGATCTATATTTACTTTATTTTATTTTACATTTGGTAACTGGGAATGTCCGACTGGACACAAGTCTTTTTTCAGTGGAGGCCTGAGGAGAAAAGCTGCAATTATAACACAAGTTAAAAACTCATCAGTGACAAAGATTACATGTAATTACATATGAACAGAGCATAAAAATAAAGCTATGATTATGCAATAGACGGTGCATCAGTAAAAACGCTCAGAATGATATAATATTATGGAGTATACATCAAACACTACAGCAGTAAAAACACAAAATGATACAATACTATGGTGTATACATGAATTGTTATGACTTGGAAGAAGGAGAGATGTTGAAAGAACAGGGAATAGCTTGAGAAAAGATACTACAAAGAACAGGAGAGGTCTATGGCCTGTAAATAAGGGATGATGACTTTGTCTAGGGGTGGGCAAGAATCGGCTGTAGTAGGGCTAGTCTGGGGTGTCACAGTGGCAAGCCCAATTAGTGTAGAGATGTGTTTTTAGAGATTTCTTGAACAAAGATAAGGGTGCTGCAGCTGTTATGTTAGAAGACAGAGAGTTCCATTTCTTAGCAATATAGTTTGAATAGAGGGAGGCTCCTGAAAAGTTATTAGAATAGAGGGAGGCCCGTGCAGAGTTGTTGGATTTAGTGACTTCAAGAAGAGGTTTGTTGTTGGAGTGTAGTACTGGAGTAAAAATGTATCAGGTTTTGTAATACAGGGGCTTTCTCGGGGTAGTATAAAATCTTATAGGTTAGTGTGAGCTGGTTGTACAGGAAGAGATAGGGAAGTTTTAGCCAGTTGAGCTGTTTAAGGGCTAGGCAGTGGTGTGTTTTGTAAGGGCTATTGGTGGCGAACCTTGCTTTTTTGTTATAGCAGGTGTCAAGTTTAGTTAAATCTAATTTTCTGAGATTGGTGAGGATATAGAGGCATATAGAATTGTGGAGATGAGATGGTTTGTGCTATTTTAGCTCTGGTACTGTTTGTGAGGAATTGTTTATTGCTAAATAGTCCTCCCAGTTTTTTGTGTACTTTATGGTGAGTGAGATGTGGATATTAAATCTCATGTTGCAGTCTATCTCTACACCTAGTAGCTTGGTGTGAGCGACTGGAGAGATGGTCGTTTTGTTTTTTATAAAAGATGGTAAATGAGGATGGGGGTGTGGAGTGAATAGTAGGGTGGAAAATGAGAAGTTTGGTTTTATTGGGGCTAAGTATTAATTGGGAATTGATGAGACATTTTTCCAAGGAGAGGAAAGAGGCTTGTGTTTGGTCTTGCAGTTCTTGTAAGGAAGAAGAAGAGCCGATTAGTGCTGAGTCATGCGCATATTGGATAATTGAGGCTACTAGAGTAGAAGTATGGAGGTTATTAGTGAAGACAGAGAAGAGTACAGGTCCAAGGATGGAGCCTTGGGGAACTCCTAAAGAGACAGGTAATAAAGGTGATAGTTCTTGCCTCCATTGAACTGCTTGCTGCCTACCTGTCAAGTAGCTTTGGAACCAGGAAATGTATATGTATATAAACTGGTGAGTTTTCCTTTAACAATGTTATTTTTAGTATAAGAACGCTGCTAGTGATTTGAGTTTATCCCATACTCTTATACCATAGACAGTACTTCTCCATAATGGAATCCTTTTCCTAAATTATTGGATGATTCATATGCAGTACCTAGACCTGCAGTTCAGGGGATCATGGAGGAGACTATCTCAGATTCACAGCTGACCTAAGCACTTTCTGGTTAAGTGACTGGTTCAAGGTCACACAGTAGGCAAATGAGGGCTGAGGGAATCAAACTCTGTACCATGGAGAAGATCACAGTGAGCTGTCTGTCTAGATCCAGGATCTGCCAGATAACACATGCACGCATGGCCTTTAAACTACAATTAAGAGTATGACACAGTCATAGTCTATGTGGGCATAAATGGCCTAAAACGTACCTCACTGGACTATATAAAGGGTGACGTGATGGAGCTTTCTGAATATGTATCCCAGCTGAGTATGAATCTAGCCCTGAGTAGCATCCTAACTTCACCAATGATGATGATGCCACAGTATTAGCCAAAATGATTGACTTCAACAATTGGCTTAATCTCTGGTGTCACAACAATGGGATCCAGTATCTGTCAGCCTGGGGAGACATGGTCAACAAACCATGATGCTTTGCCAGAGATGGTATGCACTTGTAACTCCTTGGCTTCTGTAGCCTGGCAAAAATGTTATCTATCCCCATAGTGCCTTTTTTAGGCCATGCCAAGTTGTCAAACCCTCCAACATAACAAAAATCACTCAGGACTACCTAAAGGTACTGCTGTTTAATGCTAGGAGTTTAAATAAAACACTCCTCACCCTGGAGAATGAAGACATATGTACAGTCATGTGGTTCAGAACCATAGAATGCACCCTGGCAATCAAAGGCTACAGTGCCTTTTCATCCCCCTCAGATCAGGATAAAACAAAGGGAGCTGGTGTCTCAGCATTCAGAAAGGACAAGTACACTGTTAGACTGGTCCAACAACATGATTCGCTTGAGCTGCACCATGTCCAACCATAGGTGTGACCCCCCCCCCCTATCATATCCTTGCTAGATACAGATCCTCTAAGATAAGTCTGAAAAACCACAACTCCTACCTAAAACTACTGGAATCTCTTACCATTCAGTCTAGCACAGTACTTATGGGTGACTTCAAATACCCATCCATAAACTGAGAGACTTGTATGATCCATAATTCACTTGCTCAAAGGTTTTTGGACTTCATCAATGGCAACAGCCTGGAGCAACTAATTAGCTCTCCAACTAGCGGTGCAAATATCTTAGACCTAGTAGTCATAAATATGGGGGGGGGGGGGTGCTGCTGCCTTCCTTAGATTAACTCCTCCCTGGTAAGATCTGACTACAAAAATGATCTTCTTTAATATTAAAACTAGCCTAGAACCCCATTCAAACTCCAAACCTGTTAAGAACTTTGCTAAGGCCAATTACCTTAAACTAAGTGACAGCTTATTAAACTTCCAAGACCCTCTGAAACTGGATGATACTGAGGCCTACTCTGAGCTGTACACAAAAGCATCATACAACCACATTCATAGCTACATAGAGGAGGCAATACCAGTGCAAGTCAAACCTATGACTACTGTCAAAAATAAACCACCCTGGTGGATACTTAACATAAATAAGCTATTCAACAAAAGGAAAAAAATTATCTCCAAAGCCAAGAACAAACAGACAAAACAGTACAAAAATACACTCATCAGTCTAAACAAACAAATTAGAGAGAAAGTCAAATCTTCCAAAGCAAACTATGAGGCAAAGATAGCCTTCCAGGTGAAAGTTAGCCATAAGGCTTTTTTTTAAATTATGTTCGTAACCTCAGAGGAAATGCCTGTATGGGTTCTGACAGCATTCCAAATGCTTCTTAAATTGGTTAAAACAGAATCTCTCAGGGCCACTAGAAACCCTCTTTAACCGCAGCCTCCAGACAAGCGTTGTCCCAGAGGAATGGAGGACTGCAACAGTCATTCCTCTACACAAAGAGAGCCCATTAACTGACCAAAGAAACTACAGACCCATTAACTTGACCAGACTTATTTGCAAGGCCATGGAGAGAATTATCATGGACCTGATCAATAATAAAATGGGAAGTCTCCAAACACTGGACCAGTTCCAGTTCGGCTTTCTCAAAGGGAGGTTTTGCTTGCTCAATCTGGCTGACTTCTTTGAGAAAATCACCAGGGCCATGGATGAGGGTTAAATGGTCCACACCACTTATGTAGACTTGGCCAAAGCTTTTGACACAGTCCTCCACTTAGGGATCATGGATAAACTTACTGAGTTAAGCATAAACTCCTACATTGTTAGATGGATAGCCAACTGACTCACTGACAGGACACGTTGTCTGGATAGGTGAATCCACTTCCAATAAGAAGCCTGTTACTAGCAATGTCCCACAGGGCTCAATGTTGGGGCCCCCTGTTTTGTAAATACTTCTCTGAAGTAAAGGCAAATATTGTGGACCTCTGGCTCACCAAGTTTGCTGATGAATATAAGCTGGGAGCAATTACTGAATCCCCAGATGATGTTTACATCCTACAAACAGCCCTAAAAATGACAAACGACTGGTGCCAAAACCATGGTCTGAGACTAGATTCTAAAAAAAATGCTTAATCATACACTTCGGTAAATCAGATATCCGTGCACGTTATAATATTGATAGCACACCCCTAAAAGTAGACCCAGTGGTGAGGGACCTAGGAACACAGATAGATAGCAGCCTAAACTTTTACTACCAGGTAGCTACGATAGTGAGAAAATCCTTCTATGTGGCTCAGCTTATAAGTAAAGAGATGGCATCAAGTTCAAAGGAAGTCATAGTGCCACTGTACTTGGACCTCATCAGACCCATAATCGAGTACAATGCTCCCTTCTGCTTGTACCTAATCAGGCACTTACACCAAATGGAGTGACCCCAGAGGTTTTTCACTAAAAAAATACAAAGTGTTATACACATGTCTTATGCAAACTGACTAAAGGCCCTATCCCTTTACTCCATCTTATATCGTTTATTGAGAGGTGACTTATGCCTGACCTACAAGGCATTCTCTGATCCAGCCCTGATGAAAATGTTACATGTTTGCAAGAAAAAAAATTTATGAGGGTTATGCATTCCATCGACCTGAACATTATTTGTGACTCTAACAGAACTTGCTGGAGAGACAGATTAGTATGCCAAAGGCTACCTCGTCAATGGAATAAACTTCTCATCTTTGTAAAACAAAGCCCGCCCCTCACTGTCTTCAAAAAGAATTTGGATAAATGGATGTCAAAGCATAAATTCAGTTCTGGGGTTCCTCCCATGTCCCTTATGGACAGAGACAGTTTGTAACATGACTCAGGGCACCTCCACCCAAAGACCTACTAGTCTGATACTACCAGATCCCATATCTGGGGAAATAAGATATAATATTGTCATATCCTGGGTATTATTGGCTAGGCTTGTAAAGGCTCTTTGCCATTAGCCTAGTAATCTCCTATAAACCTATGAAACCTTAACCCTCCGCAACCAACTGCCAAATGAAGGATAACTTCAGATAGTAAATATCCACCATAAGAGGGCATAATATATTCAACATGAATTGTATCAATGAAGTAAAAAGTTAAGGATAGCTTTGCTATAATCCTGTCTCTACTAGGTATCATCATGTATTATCAAAGCAAGCATTAATTTCAATCTATGTCCTATGTATGATAAATCCAAAACAGTAATGCAACTACTATGTATATGGACAATGGACTTAAAGAGAAACTTAAAACTGACGCTGGAATTTAGCCATTTCAAAAAAAAATAAGCTACAGAAATATGGATAGTATTTTGTGTTGAATATAACTACACACACACACACACACACACACACACTCACACATTGAAGCATTCTTAATGTACAATGACTGTTGCATAACAACTTGCGGCATGTCTCATCCCTTCATAATTTATACCTATCCTTGAGTCCTTTAACCAGCAGGAATCATACATTTCCCACAAAATAAATGCTACCAAAAAGACACAAGGCTGTTAAGACAGAATACCCTTTTACTTGAGGGAACCAAAAAGGCCATCTCATTGGTCCAAGTCTGCATCAAGGAATGCCCAGTGATACCTTTATTATCCACCTACGTCCACCTTTCCCTACAGAATACCTAGCACCCAGCTTCCTCCCATAGCTCCTAGTACACTCCCTTCAATATTCACTCCTTTCCTGTCATTTATTCCTGTCTAACTCGCAACCTAATTTTCTACTTCCCTGCACCCCAAGTCCAGCACTGTACCCATACTTTCTGTCCCTCACCGTTTCCACTTTAGAGCCCTTCCACACTTTTGCATTAATATTTTAACCAGTCATCGTATGTAAAACAGTTCACATTTCTCTCTTCCTTTAACAGTCTTGTCTACGTCTCTCTACTTCAAGCAAACAAACAAAATAACCAACTCACTTCAGGAGTTTCCCCCACATAACTCTGCTCAAACACCTTGACATAGTCTCACCACATATGTAAATTATCCACTCCCACGAACAACTACATCTTCAGCATCTACCTGCCTTCCATCTAGCCTCATCTCACATCCTCTGTGGCATGCTATGTCACAAATACAACAGCTAATGTATATTGTACTGGCCTTATGTTTCTCAAAATTGTTGGCCACCTTCATCATCATTATCATCATCATCATCAATCCCCTTTTTCACATTTTCTATATGGAGTTAGGGTGTTGCCAACTGTCACCTTCTGTCTTGATTCAATGCCACTTTCCTGCCTTTTTCAACAGTCATGCTTGTCGCAGGCCTTCTCACAAAATCCTGGATGCCCTCATTTCTTCTTGCCTTCTTCCTGTCTGTCCCAAATCTTTTTCACCAATCTGTATTCTGCTTTGTGTAATCTATTCTCTTTGATGTCTGCAATTGGAGCTACTTTGGCTTCTTCTCTTATGTTCTCATTCCTTCATCTGTCCCGCAATGTGCATCCTACTACCTTTCTCAGGTACTTCACTTCCATCACCTCTAGCTTTCTCATCTGCTCTGCCTTTACTACCCAGGTTTCTGTACCATACAGCAGTACTGGTCACACCACTGGTTTGTAAACCTTACCTTCCATCTTCTTTGGCATTCTTCTGTCATACATTATGCCTGACACTCTGTGCCAGTTGGCTACAGCCCCTCAGATTCTAGCTTTGACCTCTTTATTCAGACTTCCCTCCTACTCAACCACCCGTCCCATATACTTGAAGCTGTTATCCTGTTCCACTATTTTCCCTTCTATCTTGATTTTTAGCTTCTTCCGATTTCCCCAGTTTGCTGCCATTACAACTGTCTTATCTGAATTCAAGTTGCATCCCATGTGCCTTCAGTTCTGCATTCTGTTTCCCTATCCTTTGCTAAAGTTCTTGCTCAGACCCTGCCTGAATTTCCACATCATCTGCATGCAGCAGCTTTGCTGATCTACCTCCTCTGATTGGTTTGCTAATGTTGCATCCTTCTTCAAATGTGAACTGCTCATCTCCTATCTTACTTTCTACTACTCTGTGTATTCTTCTATCAAGCACCCTCTCCAGACCTTTCAAGCAGTGTGACAGGAGTTTGATACCTCTGTATTGCCCACATCTGTGGATGTCCCCTTTGTTCTTGTACACACTCGCACTAGTATGTTTATTCACCAGTCATCTGGGATACACTTTTCTCTACATGCAGAAATGAATACCCTCAGGAGCCATTTTCCCCTCATGTCACTCAAAATCCTGATCCCGATCTGCTGTGACCTCATCTGAGCCTGATGCTTTCCATGATTTCATTTTCCTTAGTAATGTTCGTACTCCTAGCATGGGTTTCTTCTCTGTTTTTACCATAGGCTGTGTTTGAGGCAGGACAGCTTCCATGTAGTTTTCTTTATTCAGAAGCTGCTGAATGTACTCTTTCCATCTCCCTTTGATGTCCTGTTGCCTGGGGAGTAGATTGCTTTTCTTTTATGAAGGGTGTTTGACTATCTTCTTTACATTTCTGTCTTGGACTTGCAACCTAACAGAATTCCTTTGTGACATCTACCACGTCACTTTGTAAATGTTGGTAGAGTCTCTCTGATGCCTTGTTCTTTGCTGTCACAGCTCTTCTCTTAAACTCTTTGTTAGCCAGCCATTATGCCTTCTTAGCTTGGTCTGTCTTTTCTAGCTCCCACTTTTTCCTGCACTCCTTTTTTGATGAGTTCCTGGACTTCTGCAATCCACCACCAGCTTTCCTTATTTACCTTATTTCCATATCTGGCTCGACCACATATCTATAGTATAGTCCTCACACGTGCTATTTTGAAGGTCTGCCATTCTTCTTCAGCTCCACTTATTTACTCATCTTCCTGAGGTGCTAGATTTTTTGAGTAAATCCTTGAACTCTTGTCCTTTATTTCCAGTCAACTTTCAGGTCTTCAGCCTAGTCTCTGTTGACTTTCAAGCCTCTTTGACCACTGCTTGCAACTGATTATGTTAAGCAGTGGTGTATGATGCGGGCTGACTGTTTCACTAGGGATGATTTTGCAATCACTGATTCTACCCCACTGCCCTTTCCTTACAAGAAGAAAGTCTATCTGAGTTGCATTTTGGCCACTGTTGTATGTGATCTTGTGAATGTTTTGCTAAACCATGTGCTGGTCACCTTCAAGCCATTTGCCAGACAGAAGTCTGGAACGGCCTCTCCTTCTTTATTCCTGTTGCCTCACCCACGTGGACCCAGGCAGTCCTCATATCCTGTTCTGCCTACCCCAATCTGTGCCTTCAGGTCACCCATTATCAACAACAATTCATGTTGTCCAGCATTATTTAGTAGGCCTGCACCTGCTGTCTGAATGTGCCTTTTCCTCACTATCACAACCCTGCTGTGGGGTATAAGCTGAGATTATGAATAGTACCCTATCCTTACACTAGAGTCTATTTGCCATGAGACTGTCACTAATTCTGATAACATCCCTCACTGTCTTCTGAAGCCACTCCCTCACGACAATTCCTACAGAATGTCTAGGTTGTTCTCCTCCTGAGTCATCAGCTCCGAATACCAAGCTCAGTGCCTTTGTTGCATTGCCTTTCCATCTTGTTTCCTGGGCACATAGGATGACCATCTTCCTGTTTATGATCATGTCATATGCTTCCAGGCTCCATTCTGTCAGTGGACCTATACTGAGTGTAGTCATGTTTAGTCCATATTTGGCAGGATAATTGATTTTACATCACCAGCCAGCCAGTAGCTTACTGACCCAGGGCTGATGGGCTTTATGGTGGACACACACTGGCCAATAGGGTACATTCACTCCATGTTTCATATCTCTTCCCACGTGCTGTTTTTGTTCCAGACATCACTTTCCTTAACTTACTTCTTTTGTAGATGCTTCATAGCACAAACTAATTACTTGTGTCAGCAAATTCCTCTGTAATTATCAGCATATTTGCCCCTTCTACCTCCTTACCCATTCCTGCTTAATGCAACACCTCTCAAAACATGGAGTGCCATCCATGTACACACTATTCCCTTGCACTTTAATATGATCACCATAGCTTGATATAATAACCAGACAAATTCTGTTAATCCATACTTTCCCAGCAAACTCTGAAAAAGTTTAAATCCTCATAATGATCTCTACTCCCTAATACCCTCAGTATATTTCATCCCTTTTTGCCACCACCTGGCCAGACTTTTCCCAAAGTCTGCTTCATTTTACTATTCACCAAGCTCTTTCTAGTTCTGTCACACTTCTCTACCTCCCCAGCCTTGTCACCTTCTTTGTATTCTGCTATGCACTTCCTATCCATATAAATTCCCACAGTAATCTAAACCTTAACAATGGCGGTGTATCCCAAAGGTCGTAGTATCACATGCAAGTTGCCAGTTTAAAAGGTTAGCCAATAGGAATAGGAAAACAATAAATTCTATAAGACTCAAAAACTCATAGGATCAGCATGTACTACAATGTTACATAACAGTGTGTTTGTTTGTTTGTTTGTTTGTGTCTTTTGGCTTTTCCCGGTTAGGGGTCGCCACAGTGGAACTCCGGTCTGCTAATGATTGGCAGTTGATTTTTACATACCGGCTTGCCAGGCCTGACACACAACCTTCAACGAAGGTACGCCCATTCACGCATGTCTCCACGCAGAAGACGCTCTAGCTGAGAATAATAGTGTGTAAAGATGTTAAAACATGGGTTTGAAATGATACTGGGGAGTCTGAATCAGATGTCCCTTATTACTTAGATGGCAGTAAGATTTTTTTTTTTTTGCTGAGTTTCATTGGGGAACTTGGAAAACCCTGAATGACTCTGTTCCTTTTTATGATGATAATAAAGTGATACACGCTGTCACTGATATTCTGAAATCTTTAGAAAGTCCTTTCAGTTAAATGTTTTGTTCCGTGTTATATCAGTGTGCCATTTTCCAGCCTAGCAACTTTTTCTGTGGAACTTCTTTACTTGTTAGTAACTTGTCCACCTGCATTATTAATCTACATATCATTAAGGCACCCATTCATGATAGTATTTGAAGTAAGGATCCTGATGATTTGAATAAGGAGTTCACCAGTCCCTTGTCCATGAATGTTATGGTATACATGTCATTCCACAGGAATGGGAAAAAACAGTTATTAACAAACAGGATGAATGAAAAAAAAATAGTCCTGAACACTACTCTGAAGAAACTGTCAGGAAAGCAGTTAATATCAACCATGCTGACTGCATGCAGAGGTCAATGTGTATAGGTAACCAGTTAATTTAGAACATCCTTAGACATCCTCAGTAGTTGGCATGATATAAAAAGACATTTCTAATGCCTTCAACAATGTAATCCATCCATTTCTGGTAGTCAAATAGCGTTGTCTAAACTGACAGACATAAAAATTAACTAGACAGATAATGGTGGCAGATAGAGATGCATATAGCTTATGTGACACTATTGCAAATCAAATAATGTAGAACAAGGCACCCCTCAAGGCTCAATACTGAGGTGTAATTTGTCTCTAATTATAAGGTATGAAAAATGACAAGTCTTTGTTCTACATTACTTATGCTACTTATGAAAAATTGAGTAAAATTATATCTAGATTGAATTAGCTGCCTTTGCCTACAGAAGAGCCTCAGTAACATTACCCTGTGGGCAGAAACAAACTAAATGTTCCTCAACATTAGTAAGACTAAATGTATGTCATTTGGACCAAGAAAGGAAATAATAGTGTCAGTTCTGAAGATTTACAGAAACTGGATATTTTTAAAGATCACGAGGAAATGGGAGATAGCTCTTTGTTACACTGTAAACAAATTGGATATAATTTGTAATGAAAGCTAGAAAAACGTGAACTGTATTTTAAAATATTTGAAATCCAAAAACCCCAATGCCATTATAGACTTATTCTGCAGTTTAATTAGCACAAGTTCTGCAGTTCTTCATAGGTACTAGCAACAGAGAACTATAATCCTAAAACTTCTTCAAATAAGTGTTAGCAAGATAATCACATGTATAAATGGGCAGACCTAGCAATAGAGCTAGGCTTAGGTAAAATAGATGAAGGGTTCCAAGGTGCCGCTCACTCCCACTGCCCCCGCTCATATTCTCCAGTACCCCCACTCCTTGTTTTTCCCCCATCACATCCTCCCCACATCATCCAGATTGCTTTTTGCACTTTTTTCATATTTTGTTTTAGTCTTCAGCTTTTTCCTGCATCTTTCAACAGAACCTAACTAACACCACTGTAATAACTATGGAGAAAATAATTGAATTAAGCTGGTGTCAGTTACATTCATGCATAGATAGTTCCCAATCCCCCCAGCAGTTATACCTACTTCTCAGTTCAATACAGACATCTGATTATGATAAAAATTATTTCTTCTAATGAATTTGACACACCGTAAAGCATTCTGAGTTGTTTCACACAAATTGCATTAATTCTGCAAAGCTGGAATAATGAACACTCAGCAGTTAGTCATTTCACCACAGACAGCCCCTGAAGTTACAAATGATTTATATGTGTATATCTCAGATGTCTAACTCTTATAAAATACATTGTTTTGTCAGCTTCATAGTTAAAAAATCAGGGATGCCAAAAACACTGGAGGAAAATAAGGTCCAGAAATCAGGGGCTGATTTTAAATATTGCTCTTGTATATTTGGAGAGTATTTTGTAGAATAACAGTTTTGCATAGCATTTGTTTTCTTCACGATTTGAAATTAGAAACTTGAATGTCTGCTATTGTTTAGCAACTGAGACTTTCTGAAGTTGACAAACAAACCACAAGATTTATGATAAACAAACCAAAAATATGAAACTCTGGATGTCCATAGCTCTCACCTTATCTGTTTAACAATCAGAGACAGAGATAAAAATAATTGTGTGGCAGGAGAAATGTCCAAAATCAGGGAAATTTTTAAATGTTATTCTAAGTCTCTAAGTCACTAAAATGTTAAAAGAGCAGCAGTTGTATTTCTTAACTTTTTTATGCAAAAAAATGTGGAGCAAGTCAGAAATAATGGGGGACAACATACAAAATTAGGGGAAAATCATTTGGTAATTAGCATAGAGGATTAAGATGTAAATATGAATTCAATGTACAGGGTTTGATTCCATCCACCTCTGTTTGTCTAATGTCTGACTGCGATCAAGTCACCTAACCAGAGAGTGCTCCTGGATGCCCCTGAAAATGGACACTTGTGTGCAGTAGGCTTACATGGTTGACAACTGTATAAAATAAAATTAAAAAAAAATAAATAAATACATTTTCAAATATTACTCTAATTCATTTAAAATGTTTTGCATAAATTTGAATTCACTGAAGAATGAAATGTATAAAATTCAGATGTCACTTTTGACTGAATGTAATCATCACTGAGTTACTGGAAAATCAAAAAAAAAATTGAAGCACAAAGACATAGTAAAAAATATCATGCACAAGTTAATAGACCAATGGGCTTTGCATCAGTCTATTTTTTTTCTGAATAACAAATATGAAACAGTAATGTCTAGTATTACTAAATTACTATAATCCATCAACATCACACATTTTATGACGGAGAAGACACAATATGAAGTAATGTTGGGGGCATTCTGAAAAAAAAAACAGACAGTTGACATGACTGTCAGCAAGTACATAATTTACCCTGCAATTGTGTATGGTTTGGCCATATATCTGGTTGCTTGCCATAGTTAACAAATGGAAAATAAAACACTCAACCTCATGCTTTCCCTGGTCACTACCACTACTGCTGATGTTCTCTTCTCTAAAACTTTCAATACTCACAAAACTCTACTCCTTTCCATCAAGTCAGAACCATCCCATCATAGAGTGCTATTCATATGGGGGGAGGTCTTTTCTGCCCTTTTTTCCCTTTACTGTCCTTCGTACAATGTTTATTAGTATTATCTTTGGCCAGCATGATGTTTGGGTTCTGTGAAGTAGTGTTATATAAAGTGGAGATTGTATAATTATTAATTACAGATAAATAAATTAAATTATAAAAATATGGAAGGAAGCCATGGAAATAAAAAAGTAGTCACCTGAGCTGTCTGATCAATTCAACCAGTGCATTATTAAGGATAGCAAACTTTAAAGCAGTGTACTATTCTTACATTACTTCCAGAGGCATAATATTGAATAAACATTTATCTGCACTGGTAAAAAAAAAACAACAGTACCTTCCATTTCCAGTTTTAAAAGCAGATACTATATTGCCCTTTTTCCTAAACGTGACCTAGAGCTAGTAGTTAAGGTGACAGTCATTATATAACATAGTGGATCTACTTTGGAAGTTTTGTATTACGTAAATTTCCCTTAATTTTCTATTTACAATTTTGTAATTTTTTTTTTTGCTTTATTTGTATTCAAAGCTTTACATTTAGCTACTAACCTTTCTACAGTCATCCTCATATTGTTTTGAAAGCAGCTTGTCAAAGTCTTATCTCTTGGTTTGGTATCATAGCAAGCTTTCAGCTCTGCACAATTAGTGCTTGCAACAATATCATCTCTCAGAGAAAAAAAATCATCCAATAGACAAATGCATTAGTAATGCAGTCAAAATCATATGATATGACATGACAAGAGCAGTGAAATGAAATGTGATGCAAGCATCCCCTAGCTTGTAAATAAGGCAGGTCAACAGATTGGTATGAAAATGATGAACCACTGAGTCAATTGCAGGAATAATGCAGACGCTTCTCCTTCCCAAGCTATTCTTTTGTGTAGTTCTGTATGTAAATCTATGTGGGCACACTCTTTACCTCAGCTTGAAACAGACAGCCACAAAACAGCAACATGTTCTACAGGCCTGGTTAGAGAACATAGCTGTTTGGCCCTTAAAGAACTAGACTAACTGGAACGAATGGTTTCATTTATGAAGTCTTCTGGCTTAACATAAGCTATCACACAAAGGGCTATGCTTTTTTCTCTCCATTGCACATGCTCAAACTTTTATGATCCTGCACCCCCCAACCAAGATTGCTAACATCAGTCAACATTCTTATGCTACTAGTTCTGATAAAGGTAAGGAAACGTGAGGGAGTTAGGTCATTGTTCATGGGAGACAGAACATTCATGTGTAGTCTGAGCCTTTGTTGACACATTCATTCTTGTTTTTTGCTATGAATTTGTTACCGTTTATTATATACTGACGCACTGTTTCTCTCTCCATTGTGGTAGATGCAAAGGAAACATTATTAATGGTTGGTCCATACACAAGCTATAGTCAGTGGTTGGCTGTAATCCGCTGTCTGTATGAGTTTTCTTCAGGTGCTCTTGTTTCCTCCAGTCTCTAAAAGACATAAATTGGTGTTCTGCAAATTGGCGGTAGGTGTGGATGTAGTGTGTGAGTGAATGAGTGAGAGTGTGCATTCTGTCCAAGATTACTTTCAGCATTCTATACCCATTGTTTGTCACAATACCATCCATCACTCGTGCAACCCTGTAAAGGATAGAGTGGGTGACCAGAAAATAGATGGATGGATGGATGAATAATAGCCTTACAAGTGATATAACCATCTGTTTGAGACACAGATGCCTGCATCTGCAAATTTAAAGCACCGTGTTTTAAACTGCTGCTTTTCTTATCTGAATTTGCCACTTGGCAGAAAAATAAAAATTACCAAGTTTTGGCAAAATCTTTTGGCAACACTGGGGTAGAGTATTTTTTTAACAGTGGTGTGGGTTACTGTGACATCCCACAGTGAGAGTAAGGATAGTTTACCCTTGCAAAACTATTTAATGACCTGTGTCTGTTTGAGGTCCTGTGATCACTGTTTTGTGCATTTGCCATGAAATATTCAGAAGTGTATTTATTTTGTATTTATCCTAAACATATTGTTGAATTCTTCATCTCAGTCATGGCTTTGCACTAAAACTACAGTGACTTACCTGTGATCTACTTTATGTATGGCAGACCTATAGAATTATTCCTCTGTTTATTACATTACTAAGGTTCAATAATCCAAGAACTGAGGCGGAAAAATGGAGATCGCAGACCAGTAATAGTAAATTACTATCCAAATGCACTTTATTGAAATAATTATTATTTATTAAATGAATTAATTAAATAAATAAATTATTTAATAAATAATTATTTATTAAATAAAGTGCATTTGGATAGTATTTTACTATTACTGGTCTGCGATCGCCATTTTTTCACCTCAGTTTTTGGATTATTGGTTTATTTATTTTGGCGAAACTTCTCCTGCTTGTTTATTACTAAGGTTCAGCTTCAAATCATCATATGGGATTTTTATAGTTCTTTTTTCTTTCCACTACTGCTCTAACTAGATGAGAGTCTTCTGTAGACCCCTTCTTCTCACCAAAGTGAAGGCCCAGCTTACCCCCAGACTAAGAATTGTCCTGGATGATGGGATGCCTTTGAAGTGGAATGTGTTTCTTCAGCCTGAGGAGCTAAATATCAGATCCAGTGTAGTATTGAGCATCATCATTGGTACTTCCTGTGGGGGGGGGGGGCTCAACTCCCTGCAGCAACACGATGAATGCTGTCGTTCTCAATGCCAATACCACTGACTGTTTCATTTCTGTATATCTACCTAATTGGTAGCTGCAGTTATAGTGCTCTGTGATGTGCATACTATCATAATGCCTACGGGTGTCAGTGTTGCAGCAGGATAGAATTCCTCCCTCTGCCAGCAGGCCTTGTCAACTATTCAGTCTCACCCTCAACAGCCATCGCTGTAGCACTGTCATAGTTAGATCAGTAGTCTGTCACAGAATATTGGTCTGCAGTCAGGACTCTTGTGCTATAGAACCTATAATCATTTAAGTATTTTTTTATTTGTAAATGCTACAGGTTTGTGCATGCCATGTTACAATTGATTGTCTAATCTGTAACTGTATAACTTTTTTAGATTATGCAAGACTAGGTTTCATTTAAAGGCCTAGAAGGGCAGCCATATTAAAGCAGATGTATATCTTCATTTTACATTTTACATGCAGATAAAACAGAAAGGAATGTTTCAGTAACTTTCAGTCAAGAATAAAATGTGCTAACAGAATGTGCAGAACATTATATGCAGTCAGGCTTGAGAACCAAGGTTAAAAAGACGTGTAGAAATTTACAGGGTTTTGTTATTATTAGGAGACATATTTCAGACTCTGAAGTTACCCAATTAGTTTGTTTAGACTGATAAGCAGAACGTCATTGCAGTGCAGTCCACATAACTTTGGTATAGGCACTTGAGAGTGACTGCAGAAGTCAAGACAAATATCCAGCATTCCAGAATATTAATTATATTATTCAAGAGGAAAGGAATAATTCTGAGTATAATGAGTGCAGAAGCTACATACATTATAATTCAGTCTATTTCAGTTTACCAGCACTGTTATTTGAGACAGTAGGATTTGATTCAGATATTATTACATCTACCTCCACTGTACATAATAAAGCATTCTTGTCTTTGCTACAGTGTATGCAGATGTTTATTCTGAAAGGTACAAGAAGATTTAGCACATGAAGGAGAGACTGCCACCCATTCAGCACAGTTCTGGGTATTTAAAAGATAAAGACATTCATTCTAGTTTCACTCCAGTTTCTTTCAGTTATTTCCAGTTTATTTCATTATTCTACAGTCCTACCAAATCTTACAATGGCAAGCTGTTGATGGGGGGGGGGAGCAAATTGCAGTTGAAGTAAGTCCCAAAACCCCATAGCAACCTTAGAAATCTGAAGTTGTTCATCACGTTACTTCAGAATATTACTTCAGAAAATCTACAATAAAGTCTCAAAGAACTACAGACTCTCTGAAGTACCAGTGTAATGGACATTTTCCATTTAAAAACAACATATCAGAAACAGAAAACCATCCCCAAAATAGATGACAGACTTTCAAGTTTCCAGTGTGACGTTGTAGAGCCAAGGGAATCCTTACAAGAAGGAGTTTGAAAAAGCTACAAGCAATGCAACTTCAACTTTCCTTATGTGAGCATTCTTTTTTATTGCAATGCATTTTCTACCTAAATCAGACTCTCAAAAATGTTTAAATAAATCAGTAAATGTAAATTGTATACACATGTCAAACAGTACTTCTCCAGTAAAAGCACAACTAAATGCATGGTTTAACGTTAACAATTGGGTAAAGCAGTCTAAAAAACTGTGTTTCAGAAATGTTCATTTAAATGCCAATGTTTTTAGTTCAGTAATGTTAAATCTTTCTAGTAACAAAAGGGTTAAAACACAGAAACATTGAAATGAATGAGGTAACATACACACTTTCACATGATTTGCAGTATGATTCATCTTCTAGTGTCAGTATGGTTTCAGACTTAAATAACATGCAAATTGTAACAAATTCTGGTTTAAAGTCTTCAGAAATCAATGTAAGTGCTAAAGCACTATAATTCAAAATACAGAGTTAACTCACAGTATTGCAAATAAAGATGTAAACACAGTCAGTGTATGTAACATGCAGATTTGCAGACAAAACCCAAAGCAAACATTTTCAGTGTCACAAGTTCAAGTTATTTCAAATACAGGTTTTCAGAATGCAATACATTCTGGTTTATTGTTTTCAGAGGCTAGTGCCAATATTGGAATGAGGGAGGAATAAGAGGAATCAGAGTGCAGATTTGGGTCAGTTTGATAAAGTAAAACACCATCATAAATAATACATAGACTTCTGGGCAAAATGAAGAAGAATTGTATACCATATCTCAAGTCAGTGTGTTGTAATTACTTCTATACAAAAGTATTTGTATCTTATCTATAAAGGGTGTGGCAGTCCAGCACCAAATCAGATTATTTATCTGTCATTGTTTAAGGCTGAGAGAAATTACAACATTTCATTGTTTACAGAAAGGAAACTATAGAACAATGTACAGATTAACACAGATGCATCAATTTCAGTTGTAAATAGACATCTGCGAGAGGACACAAGTGTAGCTACTGTATGTCAGGATTTGAAAGGTCAAAGGTTACGACATTGAGCAGTTCTGAGTGTAACAGTACTGTACTTGGACATGTATCAGAGTTACATTTTGTTTTGGACTTCAGTAACAAGATTTTATGGAAAATGAAAAATGATACAGAATGTACAGTAGTGCACACAGATAACACTTGTAAGAATTTGTGTGCAGTAGCTTGTGCAAAAGATGTATTGAATTTGAAAAACTGGTCATGTGTTAAAGAAAAAAATAAAAATTGGTTCAGTTACCACAGATGAAGTGCAGGCAGTCAAGTTACCACATTTTCAGAAACAGTATCTTATTCCCAGAAAAAAAAAAACACTTAAGACAGACTGGAAAGGAAATTTCCATTCACTTTCATGGCCAATAAGAAAGAATGTAACAGTTTAAGGCTAGTACTTGTTTTAAAATTGGTATATGTATTTACAATTCTGGAAGCACATGTTGTGTATGGTATGCCAGAAATGACAGCCAAGTTAAATTAGCAGAATAAATGGTTTACAGTTACAGATCTGGCAAATTATTTTTTGTGTTATTCTTTTGTTTTATCAGACATTGTTAAGGCATTTGAATTAGGTAATAAAGTGTTGCAATGCATACATAATATCACAATACAGGTAGAGACAGAAGAACATTTACAGATATTAATGTTTTGCTAGTTTTACAGAATGTAGAATTTAAGGTCAATGTTACATCTTTGAAAGTGACAGTACAAACAAAAGTTCAGATTCCATGCAAAAAAAAGAGTACAGCATAAATATTATGTGTCATTGAATCTGCAGGTTCAAATCTCATGTCAGGAAAAGAATACAATGTAATTTTACTATACAAGGACACTTCACATACTTATAAAGGACAGACAAGGAAAGTTCCACAATCAGATCAGTCCAGTTCTACTAATAAATATGTATATATGTAAACAGATCAATATGTATTTCATGCAGAAACTGCAGTTTACCAGAGCACACCAGAGGCACTGATTTACATAACTGAGTTTGCCAGATTACAGACCAGCTCAGTGAGCTGAATTAAAGACAGTACTTTATGCCTTAAAGCAATATGGTAAAGATCAATTAAATATTCTCAGTGACAGTTTTATGCAGTAACAGCTCTTACTATTTATCCAAGAAAACTGTAGACATAATGATACATATTTGCATCATTTAGTAGTACTGAAAGAGTTTAATGACATCAACTAAAAGAACAGCTACATCTAAGGCAGTGTGGGGAGATGTGTGCACTAAAGAAATTCATTTGTAAATTATGACCTAAGGGTCACAGAGTAAATGCAGAAAATTCAACAGTTAAGATTAATTTTACAAAGTTGCAGAAATACAAAAAAATGCTGAAAAATTAGTACAGTGCCAGATTAATACTTCAGCTTCATTTGTATTTATAATAGGGAAAATCAATGCCACTGAGATTTCCATTTGATTTAATAATGAAGATATAGCCTTTCCATTTCAATGTAGTACATTATCAGTTTGGTTAGAGACTTACAACAATGTATTTATTAGTAACACAGGTCTATTTCACTGTAGTACATTATCAGTTTGCATACAGACTTACAAGAGTTTATAAATTAGTAACATAGTTTTATTTCATGCAGAAAAATGTAAAGTCTGGGCAACAAAAATACTATCAATTTATAATTGTTAAAGCTGCAAATGTTATTTTAAGGATCTGATACTGTTTTTGTGTGCTTTGCAAATATTGCTACAAAAGGATGCAGTGCCAGTTTTGGATATTTGAGTAATATCCAGTTTGGCATTCCAGAATGCACGTTTTTCAATACAGTCAAGAAAAATCATTATATCTGCCCCCCCCCCCCCATACTTGCACCAGAGATTGGTGGGGTGGAGCCTAATTATATAAAAGACACATCAAGGCACTCTTGGACATTAAGGCGGCTCTTCCAATACCTCAGCAGTGACTGGGATAATGAAAAGTAAGGCCTAAATTTGGCAATAGCTGCTGTGCACAAGTCAAGTATCAACAGAAAAACAAGACCACCAAAGCCAGAAGTAAAGATTATTGTTTTTTCTTCAGTGTTTGTTTTTTCAATACATATACAGTAAATGTGTTTTGGTTATCTAAAAAAAGTATTCTTTAGAGTTAAAATGTGTACAAAAACAGATATGTATTTATGCAGATTAGAATTAAAGCAAGTATGCAGAATGTCAATTTATGTTTCCAGACAACTGTATACTAGTTTTCAATAAATTATGCTGACAGAAAAAGGTATGCCTTTATTAATAGTTTAGTTTCCAGAATATAACATTAACCAGATTTCAGTTTATTCCTTTAACTATGTTCAGATAATGCTGATAGAAAATGTGTTCCTTTAGTATTAGTATAGTAAGTTTCCAGAGTATAACACTTATGCACAGTTATTTTAAATGTTCAGTAGATATATATATATATATATATATATATATATATATATATATATATATATATATATAAAACTGTAGTGTAAATTTCAGTCAAGTTTCAGAATATGACATTCATACTCAGTCATGAGGTCAGTATAGCACGGGTCAATCAGATTTCAGAATATAACATTCATACTCAGTTATGCATTTCTAACAGCATTACTAGACAGTTTACAACATTGTATCACATTTCACATTATTTAGTCATTATTTTATGGGTAAAGTGAGATAATTATTTGTTACAAGCTTATTAAGCTACACTATCTAAAGAATAAGTAGTAATAGTTATTTAATATAATCAAGGCATAACAGGTCATGCTTAATTTGTTAATTAATCTACAGAAAACAGTGCACATTACATAATAACTATTGTTCATTAGACAGAAAGTTAAAAAGGCACTGACATGGTATGCAAAGGTATAGATATGAAATGCAGAAGCCTGGGTTTTAGTAAATGTGCTTCTCCAATTATACCACATAAATATTTACAGGATATTTGAGACACAATTTTCAAAGGAAGTCATCTGTTATAGGGCATGGAAATTAAAAAGGTAAATGGACAGGATTAATAGTAACAAATCTAGTTGAAGATTTACAGCCATGTTTATACAGTGGATGGTAATTATGTTTCAAGATACATATATTATAGGTGTAAAAAGTGAGTGTATATAAATGGCTACATGTACTTAATACCAGTTATAGCACATGTTAAAGAATTGCCCAGTTATAATTAATTATATAATTAAATCATAAAGTTAAGAGACTTCAATCCAAAAGATTTTCAAATAATTAATGGACCAGAAATTCTCAAGTGACACCTAGTGGTCACAGTTAAGATTGCAGGTTTATCTACCAGATAAGGAAATATTGTTTTATATATTAGTTCTAGTGATCATTCTAGTATTCTTTGCAGATTATATTAATAAATTTATAAAGTAATTACAGAAGCAAATCCTAGTTCAGTAATGTTAGAAACAATTGTCCCAGAATAAACCCTGCATAAATACAGTTAGTAAAATAGACCTTGAATAAGCATAAAAATGTAAGGTCTCCTGTGTTTTCATTTTTTATTTCATATTTTAAAGTAACTAGAAAAATAAATTCTTATTTAGAGGTCTCTTGGGAGTTTGTAAGATTAGGTTTCATTTAAAGTTCTAGAAATGAGCCATATTAAAGCAGACACATATTTTCATTTTGCATTTTACATACAGATATAACAGAAAGGAATGTTTCAGTAACCTACAGCCAGGAATACTGATAAGAATAAAAAGTGCTAACATAATGTGCAGTACATTAAGTACAAACAGGCCTGGGAACCAAGGTTAAAGAGACATGTAGAAATTTATAGCATTTTGGTATCATTTGGAGACATATTTCAGACACAAAAGTTAGTTTGTTTGGACTGATAAGCAGAAGGTCATTGCAGTACAGTCCAAAGATGTTTGATACAGACACTCAAGAGTGAATACAGAAGTCAGGTCAAATATCCAGCATTCCAGAATATTAATTTTAAAATTCAGGAGAAAAGAAATAATTCTGAGTATAATGATTGCAGAAGCTGCAGTCATTGTAATCAGTCTATTTCAGTTTATCAGCACTATTGGAGACAGTAAGATTTATTTTTTCAAATAACTTTTTAATGAATATTTTCTCACATAAAATACAAGTTGCGAGATAAACAAGATGTAACCGTTGTACAGTTGAATGCTACAGAATGTTTAACATGAGGAAGTTATTCAACAGATCATACACACTGTGCTAAATAACATTCAAAATAGCTAGGAATACAGTATTGGATAAACACAAGGAAATTGTTATGTTATATTTTAGTCATGGTGATATTATTTTAACATTTCACTTGTACATTATAGTGATAAATGAGAGCATATTTAGAAGTATAACACCAACCTACACAAAAAAATCAGTCTACTCTATTAAACCTTATATACATAGTTACAAAAAATTGTCGCCTTAGTTAATGTTGTTACTACTCCCAACTAAGAGATATGTTTACTATCTATGTTTTATTAGCATTTGTCTTGCAATTTATGATAATATATCAATTTATGTTTTGCAGTAATTCTGATAATATGTTTGGTTCTTCTGACTTTTTGTATAAAGTTTCTTAGCCAATATATGTTTTTTGGCCCTACTTTTGTATTCTGACCAGGTTAGTCTTGATCTGTCTATCCAGTTCTTTGCTATGTAAGATTTTAATAGGGTGCATAGTGTTATTATTATGTGATAAAGACATTATTATTCTTGCTTTTGAGTATATGCAATACTGCTGTCTCCCATGACAAAGTGAATTTTGAATAGCCTGATTTCTCTAAGAGTAATTTTAGTGAGCGCCAGAGTTTATACACTGTTTTGCAACTCCAGAAGATGTGGAGGATATTTGCCTCTTTATTATGACAGAAGGGACAGTAAGGTGGCTTAGATTAATTGAATTTGTTTAGGTATACAGGTGTATGGTATGCATTATTAAAAATCATGATCTGGGTGTATATTAATTTTTTATATGGCGTCAGTTTCATAGTATTTCTAATAGCTGATTCCCTCTGATTGCCTGTTATGGAATTACCTTTTCCTTTCCAAAACTTTGAGAAAAGTATTGTATTTTGATATTTAATTTTTGCTATTAATTTATATGTATTTGAGAGCATTTTCTTTTTATTTAAGAGCAATTTTTGAATTTGTTGTGCTAATTTGACATATTGCTCAATTACATTGATATCTTTGGTTTTGTTTAATTATCACTTTATAATTATTGTTTACTTTAAGTAGGTTTATTATATTATCCATTGAGAGGTTTTGTATTTGTTAGAAGTCCCATACTGTATATTTTTTATTAATGGGTATTTATCTAGGTTTACCATGGAGTTTGGTAATTTTATATCTGGGTTGTTATGTATTGGTTGTAGCAGAGTAATTGTGTTTTTAAGATTTATTGATATCAGTAATTTCTTGAAAATTTCACAGCTATTAATCAAGATTGGGTTTTTTTTTGTTGTCTTAAGGATATCTTGATTTAAGAAGGGAATCGCTTTTGGGTTAACTTTAGATGTTGTAATATTTTGGAGAAATAATTTAATCCATAGTGGATACCATTCGTTGCCTATTGGGTCATGGTTTGCTATTTGCATGATGTGACTACCATTAATAATTTTGTAGTACAGTTGAAAATAGGAAGGCTGAGACCTCCTTTTTCTTTTGATAGTATTAGTTTATTATAGCTAATTCTTGTACTTTTTGTGTACCATATGAATTTTGCTAGTCGAACTTTCATCTTGTTGAACAAGGTAGCTCATGAAGGTGGAATTCAAATGGTATAGAATCTTAGGTAGTATATTCATTTTGACTATTGAAGCTTTTGATAAGGTAGATAGTTTAAGCTTTTCCCATTTGTTAATGTTACCTATTATATTGGACCAGGTTTTAAGTTTATTGTTATTGAACATATCTGATTGTGTATGGTTAAACATGTTAAAGTGCAATATACGGAGACAGTAAAATGTTGGCCTTCTGAGTACAGAATTTACAGACAATATAGTGAGTGCAGAAGCTACAGACATTATAATTCAGTCTGTTTCCCATTTATCAGTAATTTATTGGAGACAATAAGAGTTGATTTGGATATTGTTGACATCTATCTCCCTGTAGACAATAAGACATTCTTAACTGAACTACAGTGTATGCAGACTTTTATTCTGAAAGGTACAGGAAGATTTGGCACATAAAGGAGAGGCTGGCACGTCTTCAGCACAGTTCTGGGTAATTAAAAGATAAAGATATTCATTCCAATTTCATTCCAGTTTCTTCCAGTTATTTCCAGTTTATTCCAGTACTCAATAGTCCTATCAATTCTTAAAGGTTATAATAGATAGTTTCAACTGGTTTAAAATACAACTATTAGTGGTCAATAACAAAAGCAAGCAAACAAAAAGCTGCATAACTTTACAACTGTGTTGAATTGTAACTTGACAAGTTTGTTTTGTGGCTGGCGCTGAAAATAGATACTACTCAAAAGGTAAATTTGCCATCAAATGAAATAAAGGAAATATTTATCTTCAATTTTTTCACTTTAATCGCTATCATTCAAGTTATCATCTTATGTGCAAAAATGACTGTATCAGTATATTAAAGTGTTTTGAAAGGGTTTGCATAAGTTCACTGAATGGAATGAAAATAACCCATTTTCATTGAATCAGAAATACAGAATAAATCACTACCGTGTATCATCACTATTATCATCATTATCGCTCAGGTGGACCATCTACGTAATGCCTTTGTAAATGTTAAATATATTGGATACAGAGTCCTCACAAATTCCTGTTGTGCATCTGTCCCTGGGATACAGATGGATGTCATCCATCACAGCACAAAGGCTACTACAAAGAAACAAAGAGGATCAGTGCTACTCCAGGTTAGTCAATTTATAAGTAGGACATATACAACCCTAGAAATAACTACTTAATAAACCCTCTTGTTGAAAAGACAAAGCTGCTTGGGAGAGATCATCTTACAATATTTGTGGCTGGGGATTTCTCCAACAAATATGTAGCTTGCATGTGACCATGCAACTGTACATGTGTCTCCTCACAATGCTGGAAGCCACAATAAGTGACTAAAATTTGGAAATGGGATTATAGGAATTTCAGAAAAGTGAGAACAGCAAGCAAAGTAACATACATAAGGACACATGGAAGGTAAGAGTGGGAATGGTATTGGGGAAGGGGAGGAACAGATACCTTTTTGTGGGATAGGTGTGCATTTTTTTTAAGAATAGTAGACGAGGAAGGAGATAAGGGGAAGGCAGAGGATGAAAAGAGACGAACAAACATAAAACATAAAGTTAAAGACCAACAAAGGAAATGCTAATACAAAGGGGGTTTGAAAAATGGATACAATGAATTACAGATGGAGGGGTCAATGGATGATAGGAAGGACTGCACAAGAAATTGGACAACAAACAGGAAAGAAGGTGACACACATGGAAGAGAAACACCATGATGAGTGATAGAGGTGAACACTCTGACCACCCTGGCTTACCTCAGATATTGGAGATGGCAGCTTCAGGCAGCTGTGCAGCTTTGTAAGCTGCATAAGGATCTTCTCCAGTCAGCCAGTGAGGACTTCAGGTTGCCATTCCATGAACACACCATCATCTGTTCCATATTCCACTGGGTGGAAACTATGATCCTCTGGGTGTGTCCCCAGAGGAAACGAGATCACGTCCTTGTTGAGGGACTTCCACAGGCTACTGGGGATGACTCCATGCCACCCCCACTTCAACAAGACCTCCTTCATTTGACAGAAAGGTAAGCCTGGAGGCAAATGAGTACTGGTGCTACCCTCCAGATAGAACCATGGCAGAGGCTGAAAAAATGGTAAAATAAATGAAAAAAAAAAAACAGGCAAACATAGAAAGTATAAAAATAGCAACAAACAGAGAGATAGTGAGAGAATTAAAGGAAATTGTCACTTACTTTCTGATAATAAGTCTTACAGGCACCTACTAGTGTTCTGTATATCTGTAGGGTATGCTGCTCTGCCAAGGCTAACATTACTGAGTGGGTGTATGAACATGTCCCTGTTGGATTATGTGTACTGGTGTACAGTGGCAGTGCACCCATGGCCAAGGGTTTCTTGAGTGTGTGTGTGTGTGTGTGTGTGTGTGTGTGTGTGTGTGTGTGTGTGTGTGTGTGTGTGTTGTGGGAGTTGTGCATACATCAGCAGGATGGTGATGTTGAACATCAGAGGCCATGGATGGTGTGTGCTGGAGTGGCCCTGTGGACATTTTGTATGGGATAGGTTCAAAGACTTACAGTTTAGGATTGAACATGTTACTATTTACGCAGCCCAACATGCCTATGATGCCACTGTCGTGTATTGAAGGCAGACAAGCACGTTTTGCCAAAGTCAGCTACTGGCAGGTACTTGATAAACACTATAATGTAATTTTCAAGGCAGCAATGGACAGAATTCAGTATAGCACAAATAACAGAGTTGGGGCAGGTGGTGATGGTACCAGCAAGCCCATAAGGTAGGTTGATGCACAGTCAGGATGTTGAGTCGTGCCCCCCCCCCCCATATTCACCTGGCTGACTGAGGCAGTGTCCACAGAGCATGACTGTGGCAACATCTTTGCATATAAGCCACTATGAGGCAGTGGGTACTAATTCCTGGCAGACAGAAGCAGGAAGAAATGTAAGTATGTAGATTGTACATCTGGGTATACAAAGCATCATTTGTGTGTGTGAGAATATATATATATATATATATATATATATATATATATATATATATATATATATATATTAGTATATGTTGTGTCATGCTGTACTGAAAACTGAGACATAAGTGTCTCCTATATGACTATAGCTACTATA
Source organism: Protopterus annectens (assembly GCF_019279795.1). Lineage (NCBI taxonomy): Eukaryota > Metazoa > Chordata > Ceratodontiformes > Protopteridae > Protopterus > Protopterus annectens. The sequence goes on from NC_056726.1 coordinate 236,564,477, forward strand.
GCAGAGGGTACTTGTATGCTACTCTGATAAGTAATCAGTAACGTGACAGTAATCATACTCAGCACTGCTTCTGAGGGGACAAGCCACTCTCCTCTAGTGCAGGAGCACATTCTCTGTTATATCTGCCAGAGTTGAAAATCAAAGAAAAAAAACATAACACAACAGTTAAATACCTACAAGGGCCATTTAATTTTAAAGTCAGTGGTCAGTCCTGCATACTTACAGCACATCTCAATAGCACTTTCTCTCTCTCTCTCTCCATCTTCTTCCATTTAATTTAGGAGGTTAAGGTGGTGTCTTCTCATGTTATTGTAGTGATTGCTCACTAGACTGGCTGATGCCTGCAGTAACAATCACTGCCATGTAAAGCCTATGCTTTATATACTAGGGACCCTCATAAGGGTCTGAAAGCAGGTGCTCCTAATGCTTAGTACATCAAGTACAGAAAGATTTTACTTCCATTACTGCACTACCTCAAAGCCTTATCACATACAGTGCCCCCAGAAGCTATAACCATTCAGTAGGTCACAGTCTGTGGAAATATGGTAGGCCATGTTGCTGCTGTCAGCACACAACATACTATGACCTTTGTATCACTTTTGGCCTTTCCCTTTCTATATCTTTGCCAGCATGTTTCAATTCTCACTCGCAGTAGGTTTCCATACATTTCCATGCAGGTGGATGTTTGTTGATAATAGTAGGGGATTGCATTCACTTGTTGTGGGATTTTCTGTTGTAGGCCCATGTCTACCAGTGGGCTATACGCACACATATACTCTCTGCAGGTGCTATACCAGTTGATTGTGCTGGGGGCTGGATATACTGACATTCATAGAAATGGAGTATGTCAAAGAGTAACATTCAAATCTTCTGCTGGGCCTGTAGCACTTCTGCAGTCACGAGGAGTAACTGGATGCATGTTATCACACCTTTAACCCTCCCAAGTATACATGGAGGCAATATGTTTGTCTCTGTGGTGCATGGACATAGGGATACACAAGCTATTGCAGGACCTTATAGATAGATGACATCACTGCTCTCAGTGCACAAAATCAGATCTATGACCACATCGAAAGAAGAGAATCTGACATGCCTGCACATACGCACAGACATACACACATTTTGTAAGGCAACCCACCTGGTACAGGAGAGGAAGACCATGGGTGGGTGAGGAATTCCAGTTATAGGATCACCATTGACTGACATGGTCTGGAGATCTGGACAGTTTAGAAATTCATGGCAGAGTTCTGGACTTGGGTGCTGAATTGCAAGTAGCATCTTGAATATCTGTTGACGCTGCCTCAAGTTAGTATGTCTGAACAGATATACTTCTGAACAGCAAAGTACACAAATCTCGAATGGCTAACAATCAATCCCAAAAGATCGAAAGCCAAAACAGTGAAAAAACAAAACAGGTATGGTTTTTGCAGGAGGCCCCCCCCCCCACCTGCCAATTATAGATGCCAACTCCAAAATCGCTGTTCAATGAGGAAAGGGCAATTTTCCTGATCCTCACTGTACCCAGTCTTACATGGACTTAACACCAGCAGAAACAATCAAATGAATTTCATTTACTTCTGCTGGTGTTAAACACATTCGAGATTATGAGGATTCTGTTATATGGAGTGTTTCTGTCTGAACATGTTGCACCATCTGCAGTACTCATCCAGTACAGAGTCATAGAACTTCTAAGCATTTTCTTTGTTTTTACAAGAACATTGGGATTGCAGGTGCAAAGACAGTCTGCTTAAGGTATGTTAACCATGATTTTTTCCATAGCACTCAGTTATATGGCAGTAGTTTCACTGGGATGCTCATCCTTAGATTGGGTAATGCTCTTGTGCTTTCTCTGATGCTGTGTTATCTGATTTCTGCACCATAGATAAAGGGCTGCCTGATGCCAACGAACTATCTGGGCCCAAAGATGATGGTAGCCAAATGGAGTTTATTAAATGTTTCAGTAAGATACTGCAATGTTATTATTAATAATAATAATAATAATAATGTTATTAATAATGTTAATGTTAATGCAATTGCTTTAATTTTCATGTTATTCATCTTATGCTTGCTGTTCAATCCTTGCTGGAGCTTTTCTGCCTCCTGAAAATGGGCTCTCCTGGCCCAGTGGAATTCCCGGTAAACAAATGCAAATAAATAAATAAATATGTACCAGCAGAGCCAGACATCTAGACAGTGGATCTGAGCCTTCAGATGTCTAAACACACATTCAACAATAACTTGGATCTGTGTCAGAGCTGTGTGTGTGTGTGTGTGTGTGTGTGTGTGTGTGTGTGTGTGTGTGTGTGTGTGTGTGTGTGTGTGTGTGTGTGTGCGTGCGCGCGCGTGTGGGTGCATGTGTGCTTCTAGTTGATGTTATTAGCCATAACTCCAAGGTATAACAGGCATATCTAGTTAGATGGCTCTGTGGAAAACTACCCTGCACAAACCACTGACCTTTTTCCCTGGGCCTCCGCTGAAAATTGGCTTTGTTCCAAGTTGGACTTTCCTGGTTAACAAATGTTAAATAAATAAAATATGTCACATTTGTGCCAGGTGGGGAGGTCATGAGCAAGCCTGGGTGGCTTGCTGGCACATTGTACATTATACTCTGTGCATTGTGGACCAGCCAACTGTTAATGCAGCAGAACATCTTACAATTGTTATATCATTGTTCCTGCTCTCCAGGTGGGACCTTTATTGCAATGTGAGTGCAGCAGTAAATGGCTCAAAGTACCTCAGGGAACCAGACTGTGTCATAGAATGCCCACACACTGTTGGCTATCTCCTGTGTGGTGTGGGAACCACATTTACTCCTCCATATGCTTTAGCATGTCATCCAAGACATGAGACATGGTGGAATATCCTTGAAGCAGATGCCTGGGATGCACCCCTGTCTCCTACTGATCACTGAAAGGTCCCCCGCATCTAATATTCTCAAAACCACACATACCTTGATTTCCACAGAGACTGGTGTTCCACGCATTCTTCAAGCCTCCACACAAGCGTGACACATCTCAACAAACTCCTCTATGAGGGCCCCTATCTCCATGGTAGTGATTTTCTTCATATTGATCACTGCTGCAGTAGCCTTAGCTATATGGGGTTGTATCCTGCCAAGGATACAACAGCCATCGGCTTCCAAAGCTTCAGGCACCTTCTACAAGTACAACTTGTCAAGCAGCTTGAGCTTTGCTGACTAAAAGACAAGTCTGGGTGGGAAGCTCTTCAGAGCTTTGCTGCCTCTGAACAGTACACTCCTCTGAGGCTTGTACTTTCCTTAGCTGGGCAGATAAGTTCCCTTTGGGGAAAAAAACTTCCATTTTCTTATTTTTTAACAATGTTTTATCACTTTACTCTTCAGGAAAGTTATTTTAGAGTAGGAGTGTTGTGTCTTAACAGATTGTCTTGAGACTGTAACATACTTTAAATGGAGCACTCATTATTTCTCTCAGTTTAAAAGTAGTGTTATCTAACTGATAAACTATTATCTGTGGAGAAATTGTGATGATTTAAGGTTGTGGGGCTGTATTAGTGCTCAAAAGTGCTTTTTATAATTTTTTAATGTTAAAAAGTAACTTTTGTAGACTGGTAGATTTACTGGCATTGTCCCTAGGTAGAGGCACCATTTTTGACTTAACCATGGAACAGATTGTCACTGCCGTGGTCGGTCCTACTTCCAGCCACAAAAAGAAAAAGAAATAGTTAAGCAAAGAATCTTTGCAACCACAGCAGACTTGCAATTTGCCTCTGCTGCAGATTGGTGACTCTCTTTTAGCTATTTGTTGTACCTCAGACCACTCCTCTTTTACCCAGATCCCTCTGGTGTAGCACCTACAGCCACTATGGATCGGGGGTTAGCCACATCCTCTGTGGCTGTTGGGATCCCTTCAGTGGGCAAGGGAGAACCACTCTTGTCTGTCCTGAGAGAGGGAATGAAGAAGGCTTCCTTGCTGTGTCAAAATGCTGTGACTATCGGTGAGGAAGCAGCGGCTGCCATTAGTAACAGGGTTGGCCCCATTTTTCAAGGCAAAAAGAAACAACAAACAAGCATGTATGTACTCCTCGAATTTCTTTGGATAGGAGTAGTTTACTGGGACTGGCTCAGGCTTTGATTCAGGTTAATGATCCTTCTTGTAGAGTAGTTTTGACTAAAAGAAAGAGGGAGGCCTCTTTTCCTGAAGAGATTAAAGATTTCAAGATTCAGAATCTGAACAGGAAGATACAGGGATAGATTCATGGCTTTGTCCTCAGATTTCTGTTTCAGAATCAGGGGAGAGCTCACTTTCTGAATATTCCTGTGGGGAATGTCTCTTTCTCTGAGGCTATTGATAAAATGTCCCAGTGTTTTCAGTGGGAGAGCATTGAGGTTTCTCTGCCCCTCAAAAATAATATGAGTTGTCACAGAATGATTTTTTCAGAACCTATAACCATTCCTCCTGTCCTGTCTGCTTTAGAGGATGTGTGTCTTACTGCCTGCAATTTTCATGATAGTCAGCTAGCTGCCTCTAAAAAGCCTCTAAAAAGTTTCTCAGTCTTTTAAATTGTTATACACTATTCCCAAACCTGACCAATAAGCTATAACCTTAGTTGAGTCCTCTGCTGCTAAACACTTAGTTAATTCCATTTCAGCTATTTCTAATATGGATGAGATATTGTTGATAAGTATGGGGAAAAAGTGTATACTTCTGCAACTTTGAATTTCAGAATTATAAATTGTCAGGCTCATTTGTTAAAGTTTATTCTAACATATTGTGAAAGTTTGAGGAATATTTTATCTACAGTTTCTTCTTGTGAAGAAAAATGTGCTTTAAATAACTTAGTTTCCTCTACTGCACAGATCACTGCTCAGTGTTTGCAGTGTGTGTATGACTGTGTTGAGAATTCTTCCAGGGCTATGGCCACAGTTATAGTTTTAAGGAGGTTTGCTTGGCTGCATTCTCAGACCCTTCCAAATGATGCTACAAATGAGATTTTAAATTCTTCCTTGGATAGAGATTTAGTTTTTGGCTGCAGAGGTGATCAAAAAGTATGATGAAAGGGGCAAGCTGATCTGGGCAATCTCAAAGATTTTTCAGCCCTCCTTTTCCAAATTGTCCAAGGGATTTTTTTTCTCCTTTTCCATTTTTGGCAAAAAACAGACTAAACAGTCTTGACAGAATTCATTTAAAATTATGTTTAAGATGAAGTGGAAAGGAGGTTCCAGAAAGAATTCTCAAACCTCCCAATACCAAGGACACCTCAACAAGTCTGAATGACTGTTCAAGAGAGCTTTGACCCCCCCCCCTCCCACCTTGTCCCCTCTTTCTCTTCCAGAAAGTCTGAATCTCCATTTTCTCTTTGACAACAAATTGTTTTGGACAAATGGGTTCTGAAAATCATTCATCAGGGTTACCGATGGCAGTGGATGGAAATTCTTCCTTTCCAGGGAGTCATTCCTCATCCTGCAGATCAGACTGTCTTGTTTTCATCTGTTCTTCGTCATGTGCTCTCCCAACGAGTACTAGAACCAGTTCCTCCTTCCCAGGTGGGGAAGGGTTTTTATTCAAGGTTGTTTCTAGTCCCAAAGAAAGAAAATGCTTGGACACCAGTTCTGGATCTTTCTTTCCTAAACTTGTTTGTGATAGTGCCCAAATTCAAAATGATGTCACTTCACAATCTGTTGCCACTTCTTCCTCTTTCACGTTTCCTGGTAACACTAGACTTAAAAGATACTTATCATCACATCCCTACTCATTCAGACTTCAGGCATTTCTTAAGGATTTGTGTGTCTGGATCACATTATCAGTTCTCTGCCTTACCCTTTGCACTAGCCACTACACCAAGACTGTTCACAAAATATTTAGCTCCAGCTACAGCTTATTACAGGCTACATACAGGGTAATCACAATTTTCTGTGTTTAGATGACTTGCTGATCTTTGCAGAGTCATTTTCAGAATGTCAGGAATCTCTCTCTTTGGAGAGAGATCTCTTGCACAAGCTAGGATTCCAAAAGAATATTCAAACGTCTTTTCTGACTCCGTCACACGGGACTATATTCCTTGGATGTCAACTTGACAACTCAGTTCAAAGAGCTTTTCTTCCACAGAAAAAAATAAATCTTTATTTAGATCTATTTCTAAGGTTTTCCACTTAAATGTCTATCCCTGTGAGGGAGTATCTCAGATTTTGGGTCTCATGGCATGTGTGATTATCACGATACCCCTGGCAAGACTCCACATGAGAAAGATGCAGAGGTATCTGAAATATCTTTGGTCCCAGCATAAGCACCCTCTGTCTTTTCAGATCCCAGTACTTGGGTTTGTCAGAAGAAAAATCACTTTGTGAAGACAACAGATATCCTTAAATCAAGGACTCTCCTTCATTCTCTCTGTTCCAAAGCAGTAAGTCACCACAGATGCTTCAGACTTTTCATGAGGAGTGGTTCAAGGTGAGAAAAAAGTGCAGGGTGGGTGGGACACCAAGGACAGACACAAGCACATACATATCAAGGAGATAGTTGCCCTGATCAAGGAACTCAATTTTCTGAACCATCTTTAGTCCCTGGGACCTCTTCAAGTAGTTGCAGACAATACCACAGTGATGTGGTACATCAACAAGCAATAGAGGACCAATTTGCATCCCCTATGTAGATTATCCATATTGGGGTAGGATGTAGCTTCACAGCACAACCTCACTCTACAGGAATCCTACATTCTATCAGGGCATATTTGTATGGCAAACAAATTGAGCAGGACTAGTGCAGACCCTCACGAATGGAAACTAGTTCCAGGGGTATTCCAAGATTTGATCCATCTGTGAAGTTCTTCAGATAGACTTCTTTCCCTCCTCTCTGAAGAATCAACTGACAAAATTTTGTTCCAGAACTTCATGCAAGAAGGCCTGGAAGATGTCTACCTATTCTTTTCTTTGGACAGGACTGTTCCTGTATGCCTTTCCACCCTTTCCACTAATATCCAAGGCAATTCTGAAGATTCAGAAGGAACCCCCCAGATCATCATGGTAACTCCCTTCTGGTCCAGGAAACTGTGGTTCTCCCTTATTTTGGAAATGGCCAGGGGCAATTACCACAAGCTTCCTTACAGAATGGATATACTTATACTAGAACAAGGTGTATGATACAATCATCTTCAGTTGACTGCTGGATGAAAGGGTCTTAATTCCTTTTAGGCACCTGTTTTCTGGTGACGAACAGCAGGTACTAATGGAGGCAAGAAAGCCTGCTATTAGAAAATCATATATTAGCAAATGAAAAAGGTTTTCTAGTGGGCGCAAACAACATAGCCAGCACCCAATCAGGGCTAGTTGTTCTCTGGTTTTACAATATTTGTATGAATTACTATCCTATGGGTTTTTTTATTCCTCTGTCAAGGTTCCTTTTTCGGCTATTTCAGCATGTCTGTCCATAGATTCTCCTCTTTCAAGGCAGTCTCATGTCAAAATGTTCTTGAAAGGGGTTTTGCATACGAGGACTGTCACTTGTCTGGTCAGGATAAAACAGACAAACTTCTGTAGGTTCTGTTCAAGCAGCTTTAATATGTACAAACACATCAGGACCGAGGCTTAATGGCTTTAACTTAAATAAACTTGTAAACAAACTAGCTATTACACTCGTATATGCTCACTCTCTGGCTGTACTCTCAAAATGCCACTGAAGCTAGCACATGCTTGCTATGTATATGCACGTGCTGTCCTTGAAACACTTCTTAAAAGTACAACACACACACTATTCTACATCCTCCCTCTTTGAGAAATGTCATGCAATATTGACAACATTAATTGACATGCAATTGATACAAATAATTCTTTGACTAGCAATTATACAGAACTAAATACATATAGACAGTTATGTCCAGGTTGCTGTGTATTTCACACTAGGTCTGGAAATACGACCAAATTGTGTGACATAGAAATTAGAATTAGGTCTAGCAACTGGGACTGTCTCTGCTGAATGTTCAACTTTAGGGACATCAGGAACATCATGAATGGAAGTAGAAGTTAAGACACATTCTGTAACAGGAGCATTGTCTGGATTGCTCTGAGATCTAAAGTCTGTATCACAGGAATAATGCTGCAATTTCGATTCTGATACAGGAAGATGTCTGTGATTTCTCCTGTATTCCACACCCTCAAATTCTACAATGCAGGATCTCGGCTTGGCACATATACCTGTTACTTTACCAATCCGGTCGAAACCTATCACCGTTTGTATCCTTACTGTCTCTCCTTCTTTCAATGGACAAAGAAATCTGCTTGATTTGTCATAGCTGGGCTTCTGGAAAGAACACTTTCTGAATAGTTGGGCTCTGCTTGTTCTGTTGTTCTTTGCTTTAGGCCTCAACAAACTGGAACTGATAGGAATGTTGTTCTGGTTTGCCTAGACAGAAGTCTCTGATTAGGCGAGCCTAGTATATAGTCATGGGATATGTTTCTGAGATTGAGTTATTATCATGCTTTGCACTCTGTACTGCATGTTCAGCTAATCTATTTGACTGTGGGTATTCTGGTCTACTAGTAACATGTACAAAGTCCCATTCCCCTGCAAATTTCTGAAACTACTGACTGGTAAATTGGGTACTATTGTCAGAGATAGCTTTGTGTGGACTACCATGGACTGAGAAATGATTTGTCAACTTGGTGATAACAGCGTTAGGTTAGGTAGTAAATTGATCTCAAATCAGTTTGAATAAGAGTCTACCAACATTAAGTAATGTTGATTGTTCCATTCGAATATATCAGTGGCTACTGTTGACCAAGGTAGTTCAGGAACTTGACTCAGCTGAAGTGATTCTTTTTGCAAATGCGGTTTAGTACTGTTGCATACTGAACAAGAAGAAAGTACTTTATCAATGTCTTTTGCTAGAGAAGGCCAAAATACTAATCCTCTCGCCCTTCTTTTGGTAGATTTGGAACCTAGGTAACCATGATGTACAATCTGGATATATTCGCATTGTAAGGAAGCAGGAACAACAATTTTAGGACCTTTGAAAATAATGCCATCTGCCATCAACATCTCATCTCTGTAAGGAAAATAAGTTTGTACTTCAGGTAGTACACTAGATTGCTTTGACAACCATCCAACATTAGTGTAGTGGTTGAGCTTTTGCAAAATTAGATCAGTCTTTGTATGATCTTTCAGCTCATCAAGTCTCGTGGTAGAAAAATTATGCACTTCCATGATATCTAAGTTAAAATTTTCTGCATTAAGCTGTTCTGTTGTATTTATGGATGACCTGGATAAGGTATCAGCCAGATAAAGAAGTTTGCCTTTTGTATAGACCATTTTGAAGTTGCACTTTTGGAATCTGAACATCACTCTTTGTAATCTCACTGGAGATGAATGCATAGGCTTCTTTAAAATAGTGACCAGAGGTTGTTGATCAGTCTCAGTCTAAATAGCTGGACCATAGATATAATCATGAAACTTTGAACATGCAAATACTATTGACAAAGTTCTTTTTCAGTTTGAGCATACTGCATTTCAGTTTGGATAAGAGCTCTAGATGCACAGGCTACTGGCCTACCTTCTTGAAGAATAACTGCACCAAGACCAAATTTTGAAGCATCACAGGAAAGAGTTACTGGTTTATTGACATCATAATATCTTAATGTAGGTGGGGTGGCAATTTTCTGCTTAAGGTCTTCAAATTCTCTCTGGTGCTGTGCCAACCAAGACCATGTAACATTTTTGCACATCACCTCTCTCAAAGACACTGCAGGTCACTGAAGTCTGGTATAAACTTGCCTAAATAATTGACCATACCAAGAATACGTAGAACTTAAACATTAAAGAACATTAAAAAAGCCTATGCATCTGTAGAATGTCTGCTTGCTTGGACGGGTCTGGTTGCAAGCCAGTGCTAGTAAATAAATTACCTACATATGTAACTTCTGGTAGCCTGAATTGCACTTCAGAGGATTGAGCTTCAAGTTCACTTCATGTGCTTTGTCTAGAACTCTCTTAAGGTTTCTGTCATGCTCTGCTTCACCATATTCTCCAACCAATAAATCATCTGCTATTATAGCGCAAAGATAACCTGAAAAAAAATGCTCCATTGCACGCTGGAAGATTTCACTTGCAGAACTTATTCCAAATGGCATTCTCAGGAATCTATATCTTTCTAATGGGGTATTAAAAGTAGTCAGTAGTGAAGATTTCTGATCAAGCATCACTTGCCAAAATGAACTTTTTGCATCCAAGACAGAAAAAAACAGTGGCATTCAGTACTTGGGCTGTGACTTCCTTGACTGTATGCATAGGATGATTCGGTCTCTTTAATGCTTTGTTCAAATCTCTTGGATCAATGCATATTCGGATTTCGTCTGAGTCTTTTTTGTGAGCTGCTGCCATGAATGACACTCATTCGGTCGGTTCTGTAACTGGACAAATTACAGCTTCCTGCAGCATTTTATTGAACTGAGCTTTGACTTTATTCTGCATAGCTATCAGCTATCTTGCTGGTCTGGCCACTGGACTGATCTCTGGCTCTAACTTCACAGAATATACAACTGGAAGTTTGCCTAACCTTTCATCGAAAACATTAGCATACTCTGAGAGAATAGCTTCAGTAAAATTGGAACTATGATAAGTGCTTATATGATGAACTTCTTTGGTAAAGAAAAGCAGATTCATTCTCAAAACTGTCTCTGAGACCCAGTAATGACTGCACAGGTCTTTGGACTAGATAAAATAATAAGCTGTTGCAGTTCCTAGCCAAAATAACATGAAAGCACTACTGAACCTTCGGTTTGAATTTCTTCACCTCCATAAGCAAAAGTTTTGCACAACTGACCACATTAAGTTTCTCACCAGCTCTCACCTTAGCAAATGTTTCTGCTGACATAACATTACAGTTTGAATCAGTGTCTACTTTGAGCTCTGCAGAGTTACCATTGATCTGGATAGTACAAAACACTTTGTTCTTTGCCAATAAATTTACTGCATCAACATTTTCACCAATCACTGACACACCATCTACATAGAAAGCAAGGTCACAGGTCTCCCTATGATGAACTTACTTTTTTGAGTGGCCTTTCTTTATAACTGTGTGAGGTTTACTTGATTTACAAAACTTTTGAAAATGGTTCAATTTTTTTACACTTGTGGCATTGCTGACCAAATGCTAAACACTTTTCTCTTTTAGACTCATGATTGGCACCATAATTGTGACAGTTAACAATAAAGCTTGATTTGGGTTTTGCTGACTCACCCTTGTACTGCACTGAGCATGTTCTTTTCACTGAAATAGTCTTAGAACTTGCTGGAAAACTGCGGGCTTTACCTGCCACAGCTGCAGGGGTTACAGCTACCATGTGCTTAGGCCTGCTTCTGCTAGCCACATGTTGCATGCTGTCTACATTTGCTCTGGAGTCTGCTGAAACCATGCTCTTAACACTTGCAAGCATACTTGTGTGCCTTTCTGTAACGTCATGGATTTGACAAATCTCAATAGCTTTGTTCAGCATTAAATCACTGTCATGAAGCAAAGTAAAGTCTTTCTCACTGCAGCACTATTAATACCACACACAGGCCTGTCCTTTATTACCTCATCATTTAAGTCACCAAACCTACATGTTTTGCTTTGTTTCTCTGGTCAGTAATATAAGCTGCAAAAGTTTCTCCTGGTTTTGGATCTTTTGTGTAAAACAAATGCCTCTCTCATGTAACATTTGTCTGAGGGTTACACATTTCCCTGAATTTGTGTTTCAAACACTCAGGGTCTTCCCTCGATTCAGCCTGTACAACAATATGAGAGTTTTCCCCTTCTCCTTCATATACTGCTGGTGTATACACAAATGAAGGATCTCTTTCAATAGCCTCTCAACCAGCTAAGTTTAGCAAAATGAATGCCCTGGTGCATACATCTTTGTCAGACTAAGCTACTTGTATAAAACTATCATTCCCTTCCTTAAATATTCTCCAGTTCTCGGCAATATTCTGATCAAATACAAGTGGACCTGGTCTGTGAAATGCCTCTGCCATATTAACACATACCAGTGAAGGTTTTTGCAAGTATGCATGAACACACGCACATATACATATGTCAGAAATTTATGCCAGTACTCGTAACTATGCCCAATAGCACAACACGCCTCTGAATAACTGAACTTTGTGAAATAAGTCTCCTGGGCACAAGAATACTCTTGAAATCACAGTACTGTAAGAAATCACCTCTTATCAGTGTAAGAAACATTTCAAAATAACTACACTGTGCGAATAAACCAGGCAGAAGAAGTTCAGAGTAAAAAAATCTCAAAGTAATTGCACTTTGTGAATAAACAGTACACAGCACAGTGAAACTTTCCCAAAATGGCTGTACTTTGCTAAATAACTCCGTACAGTGCAAGAAACACTCTGTCATGGTGGCACTCTGCGAATAGACACACCCAGCACAAGAAGCTTTTCGAAATGGCTGTATTTTGACTGCAGTTTACAAAATAGTAACACTTTGCATACAATAAACTCTTCAATAATGCATAGTAATAAACACACACTGTAAGCCTATTTACACACTTTGAGATACTTCGAATAACTCTAGTTATTCCCTTAATAGCTTTAATCAATGCAAAATAGTAGTTCATGCCAAAACACAGTATCTTGCCAAAAAACATGCAGTCACCTTGCTTTATTTTTGCCCTTTATTATATTCATTTTGCTCGTAATCTTTTTTCATGCCCACTATAATTTTCTTGTGCTCATTTTGCTCTAAACATGTTTGTTTTACTTTAAACATGCTCATTTTGCAATTCTGAGGTAATTCTATGCCCCTTATGTGCTTCTCTGATAATCGTTTTATCAAATATCTTAATTTTAAACATTTCATTTAGTTAATAAACATTTTATGCCTCTTGCTTGCTTAATAATGTGGTTTGTGTCCTTGTAATGCTCAATTTCATCTATTTTTAATAAATAAATAATTTGTGCAAGTTTTCATTACTTTTAGTTTGTTTCCAGCCCTTTTTTTCTGCTTGGTTCTCTTGGTTTATCTTCACTGTTAATTTTGCACCTTATAGGTTCATAGGTTCATACTAGGCTATCTGCCCTAGGGCATTTATAAGCCTAGCCAGAGTGTGTATGGCTTTCGCCACCCATTTTAAATGAATTTTGCTATGCCCTTTTTCGAGGTTAGTATACTGCGCTTCTGTCTAACAGTGACACAGAAGTGATACCCGGGGTTGTAGCTCTACAAAGCAGCCTCTGCAATCTCGGTTTTGACACCATGTTGCTTGTCTGGTCAGGATAATACAGATGAACTTCTGTGGGTTCTGTTCAAGCAGCATTATTATGTACAAACACATCAGGATTGAGGCTTAATAACTTTAACTTAAATACATTTGTAAACAAACTAGCTATTACACTCATGCATGCTCACTCTCTGGCTGCAGTCTCAAAATGGCACTGAAGCTAGCACATGCTTGTTATTTATATGCACATGCTGTCCTTGAAACACTTCTTAAAGGTACAACACACACACTATTCTACAAGGCCTCCAAGCAAACCAGTAGCACCTCCTTGGGAACTTAAATTTGTATTAGAGAAACTTAACACTTGCTCCATTTAAACCAGCTACTCTGGCTGACTTGAGGTTCTTAAAATGAACAGTTTTATTGAGGCAGAACATTAATAACAACAACAGTAATGCAGTTGTGCCTCATTCATCTTCCCCAGTTTTGGCAACTGTTGACTCCAATACAACGGGTCCTTTTTTGGTAGACAGTTCTGGGAACAAAAAGACTCCCAAGTGGTCCAACAAGGTACAAACGAGAAACAAGGGGAAGAACAAAAGAAAGAAGAAATATTAAAGTTTTCTATTAATGTTTTAAATGTAACTGACATTCCTTTGTCTCAGGATATGGTTTCTGTTCTTAAGAAAGTATTTTCCTTTATTCCATCAATCACAGTGCACCTTCCTAAATTGATAGTTGATTTTAAATTATATTGTAGAAAGTTGAATTTGAAATACATTTTTGATGGTGTTAAAACTTTTGATGTACATCAACACAGTACTATAAAGAAAAGTACATATAATCCTTTATTGAATTCTACTTTATCTGTGTTTAGTAAATTGTGTGAACAAGATTTTAGAAAACTTGACAGTAGACAGCCAGGGGTCCAACCTTTCTGAGGGAGAGGTAACAGCTCTTCAGACTATGGCTGAAAACAAAGATTGGCGTATCATGAAAGCTGATAAAGGAGAGACCATTGTGGTTATAAACTCTTATAACTATGTGTCAGCTATCCACACACTATTAGCTGACGAGCATTGTTACAAAAGAGTGAACATTGATTTTGTTACTAAGAGTTTTTCTAGATTAGATGCTTGTCTATTTGATTTATTTAGTCAAGGTTGTTTTGACTATTCAGTTTACACTTTTTTGCTTACAGAACACCCTAAAATCGCTACGTTGTTTGGAATACCGAAGGTGCACAAACTGGCTGAACACCTTCCTTTTAGACCTATAGTGTCTGCCGTTTTTTCTAAAACAGAAACCATTTCTGTTTGGTTAGATGATTTGTTAAATCCATTGGTACAAAATTCTAAATTTTATCTTCGGAATTACTGGCACCTTTTAGAACTGTTAAAGAACATTCAAGTGAAGGACACCAACATTCACTTTGCTTCTTTGGATGTAGTTTCTCTGTACACTAGTATTGATCAAAAACTAGGTATTGAGTACATGAGGGACTTCCTTAGCAAACAAGCTAATTTCAACAGCACTTTAGTTTATACTTGCTGTACTTTAATGGAGTTAGCGTTAGAAAACAATTTTTTCAAGTTCGACGGAGAATTGTTCCAGCAGACATCAGGGGTTGCTATGGGTGCACGTGTAGCGCCCAGTTTTGCAAATTTAGTCATGGCCACTTGGGAGACCAAATTTTTGGTCACTCACTCCATGGCTCATCACATCATTTTTTACAGATGATACATTGATGACCTGATTTTTCTATGGAAGGGAGACATTAATTTGTTTTCCACTTTCCTCCAGGACTTGAACTGTACCACTAATTTCTTAAAATTCACCTTGGGAGGCTTTGGCAGTAGTATAGAATTTTTGGACTTGCACTTGACCATTAATTACACCAATCGCAATTTCCAAAGTAACATCTACAGAAAATCAACCTTTGTCAATCAGTACCTATATCATGATAGTTTACATCCTCATCATATGAAACGAGGTGTAGTTAAGGGACAGTTTATAAGGCTTAGTCGACTAACTAGTAGAGATGATATTTTCCTGGAAGAAACTGCTTAGCTAAAAGGTTTCTTTATAGACAGGGGATATGGAATGCATTGGTTAAATCAAATCACTGGAGAAGTTTCTAGATTGAGATCTAATATAGCAAGTCCTATTCTAGCCTCCCTTGATGAAACTGGTTCAAATAGATTGGAAGTAGTTTACAACACTACGGAAAATTACAATTTGTCCTTTTCCTTACCTATTACCAATGAAATGATGACTATTAGAGACATCATTCTTAATAATTCGAAAGTGGTGCTAGGTAACTTTGATTTAGCAAAGATTCTAGGTGACCGTCCTGTTTTCGGTTACAAAAAACTATGTAACATCAAGATGATTTTAGAGAGAGGATCCAGAGACTCAAAGTCCATTTGTGACTTAACTCCAGGTACTTTTCCTTGTCTATCATGTAGACAATGTAGATTTATTAGTGGAACATCCACAATCACTTTTAAGCACAACAACAGGACCTTAACATCAAGGGGACATTATACATCTAAAACCACCAATATAGTTTATTTAGCTCAATGTGTTTCATGTGAGCATTTTTATATTGGGAAAACTATACGTACTTTGAATAAACATATTTATGAACACACTTTGGCCATCAAGAAAAAGGACATGTCCAACACTTTAGCTAGACATTCCTTGGAATGTCCTTTGTTCAAAAAGTTTTCCTTTTCTGTATTGGAAAGGGTAAACAATGTACTTTTCAGTGGTGACTTCAAAACACTTTTAGAGTGCCGCCAAGCGATTTGGCAGATCACGTTAAACGCTGACCAGCTTCCAGGTTTAAATGATATGATCAACATCAAATGCTTTTTACAGGCACAAAGATTTTAGTCTATGTTTTATAATGTAAAATTTATAATTGATTTATAACTGTTTTACAATTGTTATACGTATGTAGGAATTATTATTTTTTGTATGTAGTGGATTATACAAATTTGTGATTTATAGTGTATGATATACACATATACATTTTACAAGCAATGGTTATATTATTATTTTAGTAAATTGAAAATGTATTTTCATTGGTTATTCATTACATGTGATGCCTTTGATAGGTATTTATACTCTGTGAAACATTTGGGTGTGTTTCTGAAGAAGTTCAGTAGCATTAAATTGAACAAAAACGTTAAACTTCAGATTGTGGTGTCCGTTTTCTTTCCCTCACCAGCAGTGTTTCAGTTACTTGGTTTGGATTTCTTTCTTGCGGTTTTGGCATAGTTTTATTGATTGCTCTGACCTCTGCAAGAAGGGTATCAAAGTTGCAAGCTCTTATGGTGAGTCAACCCTTCTTCATTTTCCACAAGGACATGGTTTCCTTAAGAAGTAATTCTTCTTTTATTCCTAAAGTGGTATACGAGTTTACTTTAAGTCAAACTATCCATCTCCCTGTTTTCTTTCCTGAACCTAAATATGAGGGAGAAAGGATCCCCTATAATTTGGATGTCCACAGACAACTCAGGTACTATCTTGACAGAACTAAATCTTTCATCTCATCGGATCAATTATTCATTTCTTGTGAAGGTATGAAGAAGGGACAGTCGGTGTTAAAACAGACTATTTCCAAATGATTGTCTAAGGCTATTACCTGTTGTTGTACTTGTCACAAAAGGAAATACTGCCAGACCAGCTATCCGGAATTTTGTAAATAATTATATATCATTTGTAAATATTAATATGATTTATATAGAAGTGTGACAGAATGGTCTAAGGGTCTAAGACCATGCATTTCCCATTTAAGGGCATTACCCCCACCCTTCTTACTTACCAAGGCTAATTCCATCATCATCGTCTTTCAGCTGTTCCCGCTAGGGGTCGCCACAGCGGATAATCTGTTTCCATTTCTTCCTGTCCTCTGCATCTTGCTCTGTCACACCAACCACCAGCATGTCCTCTCTCACCACATCCATAAACATTATCTTAGGCCTTCCTCTTTTCCTGTTACCTGGTAGCTTCATCCTTGGCATCTTTTTCCCAATATACTCAGCATCCCTCCTCAGCACATGTCCAAACCAACGTACTCTTGCCTCTCTGGCTTTGTCTCCAAACCTTCCAACCTGGGCTGACCCTCTAATATACTTATTCCTAATCCTGTCCACCCTCATCACACCCAGTGCAAATCTTAACATCCTTAACTCTGCCACATCCAGCTCAAACTCCTGCCTTTTTGTCAATGCCACTGTCTCCAACCCATATAACATAGCTGGTCTCACTACCCTCTTGTAGACCTTCCCTTTCACTCTTACTGGTACTCGTCTGTCACAAATCACTCCTGACACTCTTCTCCACCCACTCCATTCTGCCTGTACTCTCTTCTTCACCTCTTTTCCATACTCACCATTACTCTGAACTATTGATCCCAAGTATTTAAACTCATCCACCTTCATCACCTCTACTCCTTGCATCCTCACCATTCCTCTATCCTACCTCTCATTCACACACATATATTCTGTCTTAGTCCTGCTGACCTTCATTCCTCTTCTCTCTAGAGCATATCTCCATCTCTCCAGCATCTCCTCCACCTGTTCCCTACTCTCACTACAGATCACAATGTCATCTGCAAACATCATAGTCCACAGGGACTCCTGTCTGATCTCGTCTGTCAACCTGTCCATCACCATTGCAAATAAGAAAGGGCTTAGAGCTAATCCTTGATGTAATCCCACCTCCACCTTAAACGCATCCATCACTCCCACAGCAGACCTCACCACTGTCACACTACCCTCGTACATATCCTGTACAACTTTTACATACTTCTCTGACACTCTCGACTTCCTCATACAATACCACAACTCCTCTCTAAGCACCCTGTCATATGCTTTCTCTAAGTCTACAAAAACACAGTACAACTCCTTCTGAACTTCTCTGTACTTCTCCATCGACAGTCTCAGAGCAAACATCACATCTGTAGTGCTCTTTCTCGACATAAAACCATGCTGCTGATCATTAATCATCACGTCCCTTCTTAACCTAGCTTCCACTACTCTTTCCCACAACTTCATGCTGTGACTGATCAATTTAATCCCTCTGTAGTTACTACAGCTCTGCCCAATCTTTATTCTTAAAAATTGGTACCAAAACACTTTTTCTCCATTCCTCAGGCATCCTCTCACTTTCCAAGATTTCATTAAACAATCTGGTTAAAAACTCCACTGCCATTTTACCTAAACACCTCCATGCTTCCACAGGTATGTCATCTGGACCAACAGCCTTTCCACTCTTCATCCTCTTCATAGCTATCCTTACTTCCTCCTTGTTAATCCATTGTACTTCATGATTCACTATCCCCACATCAGACAACCTTCACTCCCTCTCATTCTGTTCATTCATCAATCCCTCAAAGTACTCTTTCCATCTCCTCAACACACTCTCCTCGCTTGTGAGTATGTTTCCCTTATTATCCTTTATTACCTTTACCTGTTGCACATCTTTACTAGCTCGGTCCCTCTATCTAGCCAATCGGTACAGGTCCTTTTCTCCCTCCTTAGTGTCCAACCTTTCATACAACTCTTCATATGCCTTATCCTTTGCCTTTGCTACCTCTCTCTTTGCCATGCATCTCATCCCCTTATACTCTTGTCTACTTTCTTCATCTCTCTGACAATCCCACTTCTTCTTTGCCAACCTCTTTCTCTGTATACTCTCCTGTACTTCCTCATTCCACCACCATGTCTCCTTGTCGTCCTTCCTCTGTCCAAATGTCATACCAAGCACCTTTCTGGCCATCTCCCTTACTAGCTGTGCTGTAGTTACCCAGCTATTTGGTAACTCTTCACTGCCATCCAGTGCCTGTCTTAACTCATCCCTGAACTCCACCTCACAATTACCCTTTTTCAGTTTCCACCATTTGATCCTTGGTGCTGCCCTCACACTCCTCCTCCTCTTTTTGATCACCAACATCATACAATAGTGGATTAAGGGCAAACCCTTCAATGTCCAACTCCCATCCCTGTACTGAATTCACAGCAGTTTATCGCAACACTATTAAAACTCTTGAAACCATAACACAGAACAATACTATTTTATAAGTTAAAAGTTCTAACTCAAAACAAGAACAAGATAAAGCTTTAAGGACTCCACCAATGAAAGGATAGCAAAAGCAATACTACTATTACAGCCCCAAATAAGGGTTCTTTTGCTGAAAATAGGATAGTCCCCATTTTAGTAAGACATTAATAATTCCATTTTGCTAACAGTGGATTCCTTGAAACAGAACTCAATTTAACACTGTGATTTTATTTTCAGCTTCTTTTATTTAAGTGCTTATTTTCAAAGTCCAGCTGCCTTGAGTCAAAAGATACTGTAAATAGCCATGCTTCTAAATGCCCATGGTTATCCATTATACTGAATACTTATTTATTATTTTATTAGCTAAGGTAAAGAAACCTCATTTTATTTATTTTTTGTTAACTCTGGGTTTATTGTTAGTTTTTATTATATTTAGATGCATACTTACCATGTAATCTCTGATTTGCTGTCTACGAGGTAGCAGTGGACAAAGAAAGCGCAAGTGCCTATCTATCATACGAATTATGCCACAACTATCAATCAAACACTGAGCCCACAAGGGCATTTTTCTGTGTTCATCTCAGAAGTACATCTTGGAGCTTTCACTACAAACATGCAGGGATTATCTTTGTACTGCTGGCTAATTATGAATTTACCAGGGAATCACACATTTCTCAGCAATACTAAGATAAAGACTTGTAGAATGTGCCTGTGCATATATTTGTCATGGCTTGCTTTACTTGCAGTTTTATTCTTTCCTGCAGCTTACTGGCAGTTGGCAGGCTTACATTGGCTGAATTTTTAATCTGAGAGAACCGCCGGTGTTTTAGATGATTTACTCCTTTTAGATACTCCAAAACAAAGATTAATGGTAGGCTAGCTTCAATTTACAATTACTGCAAAACACTCAGAAATATTGCTGCTTGAATTGCAGCACATATGAAATGAAACAGCTGCTTTCTCAGCGGCTTTGAGATTCTGGACAGGAACAGTTCCCACATTGAGAAAAGTGCAAATTAAATGTCCAGGGTGTGATTTCACAAGACCATAACAGCAGTACATAATGATTTTCTATTGATGCTGAACAGCAGGTTTATAAAAAGACTATGTACTAGCTTAGTCTGAATTACACTGATCTCCACAATGGGTGTGATAAAACTGCATGGACCAGGAGGTTAACAGCGCACTCATGTCCCTAATGCATGTGAGCTGAATCAACAGTCAAGCAAGATCAAAAACAGAAATAATGTATTGCCTTAGTTGGTACTTGAACTTGAGCCCTCTGAGAAAACATCCCATTAGTTTATCAGCTGTGCTGCTGAAATGCATGTCAGTTTTTTACCCAGTCATACACAGATACTATTTGCATACATACAAACAACTATGTGTGAAGTGCATGTATGCAGACAAGTACACAGACTAAGAAATTTGTTTGAGCTTTGTTTCTGTCTCATTATCTCAGAGCTCCAACTTACTTAGCAACAATTTCATTGTTTCCAGAGACTTTTTGGTGCATCCAGATCAATCCACTGCTAGGTACATTCAGCTATTTAATGTTCTGTGTAGAATTGTGCTGTTTATAAAGAAAACGTTGCACTTAAACTTAGTTTTAGCTGTTATTGCTGATACACTGCAAGTGGTTGTTAGGCTGCATCCAGACACAGCCAGTATATTTATTGCTGAGTACCACCTTGCACTTTATTTGAAAATCTATTAGTGCTGTATTACTGATCTGTGTATTAACTACTGTGACCTTGTTTTTGGTTTGAGATTATCAGTGCTTGGACTCTTGCCATCACTATCTCCTGTATTTTCTGTTTGACTTCTAGCTTTAAACTGTTGTTTCTGCTTTTTGGGTGGCCCTAGACATTGTTTTTCCAATAGGAAGTTGTTGGTCTGCCCCTAGAGGTAGTAGGGAGGGGCCAGGACACTTCTGAGTTGTGATACACTGTTTGAAGCCTCCAAGTACCTGCTTGCTATTGGCCACAGGGTTAATTTAATTGTGCAAGCTTTGTTTCTGCTTGTATAAAGTTGTGGTGTTTGGGTGATGCTGCTCATCACTCAGCAGTGGTTGGCAGTGCCCTCTGTGGACACGTGTCTTGAATTTAAATGCTTCCTTTACAACAACATTTCTAATTTCTTAAATCCCTAACTTTGCACTAAGCAGTTAGTTTGTACACTGTGCAGCTAGTTTGTGTACTATGCAGCTAGTTTGCATGCCAAGAAGCACCCAACCCTTGAGCTTGACCCTAGACAATTTTAAGCAGTCTTGTTAGTGATCTACACTCCTACAGCAACCACACTAGTTAGCTGTGAACCTACTTTGTGCTGTCCCCTTGTGGAATAAGCAGCGCGGGTCCAAAGCTATGGACATGTACTTCCCTGCTATCTCTTGCAGGTGGCCTGGTGGATATGGGCATCCTGAACCAATGAAGCAATTGCATCAGGTAGACTGACACCAACTTCACATAGTATAAACCAGTCATAAAGACCCACATATGCTGAGGCTCTTAAATGTAATCTGCCATAACGACAAAGACCTCCCAGACACTGCTTCAACAAAAAGTCCTCAATAACCTCAGACTCCACAAAAAAAAAACACCCAACAAGATACATACTGCCACAACCCATGGTGTCTCAGCCTCTGAGCCCATAAGGCATACAACCACACAACTTAGTATTCTGGTCATAGGAGACTCCATAGTCAGACCCACAGACATTTCACTCACCAGGTTAAGCAAAGAGAGGTACAGTCAGCTGCTTATCAGGGACCAGGATCCATCATATCACGTATGGTCTCAGTTCCCTTAAGCCCTAGTACAATTATGACTTGGTCATATTCTACATGGATGTTAATCTGACACATACCAAGCTAGACTGTATATGAAGGAAGACATGATTGTGCTCTCAGACTGTGTGTTCCAGCCTGGTATGAAAATAGCACTGAGTAGCATTTTACCTTCTCCTAGGATGTTGCCACAATATGAACAGAAAATAATTGACTTCACCAATTGGCTTAAAGTATGATGTCATTTGAAGGGGTACAATATTTGTCAGCCTGGAATGACATGGTCAAGAGACCACGTTGGCTTGTCAAGGATGGTCTGCACCTGTGCCTTCCTGGGATTTCATATATTGGCTAAAGCCCTTTCCACCCCCATACTGCTCTTTTTAGGTACTGCTAACTAGATAAATCTTCCAACATAGCTGTACCAAACCAGGAAAATCTGAAGGTGTTACTGCTCAATGCCAGGAAGTGGAACAAGAAACTGTACTTCCTGCAGGCTCTGCTAACCTTGGAGAAAGTAGGTGTCCGTGCAGTCATTGAGACATGGTTTAAAGCTGCAGAGAGCACCCCTGCAGTGCAGAGCTACAGGGCCTGTTCATACCTTTAGATTAGCTAATGCACAGGAAGGGACAAAAGGTGGATGTGTCTCAATATACATTAAAAATAAACACCCCACAAGACTGGTTCATCAATATAATGAACTTGCACTTTTCCACATCCAAATCACAATAAATTAGGTCATACAGCATATCCTTGCAAGGTATAAATCCCCCTCAACGACTCAGGCAAACCACAACTCTTACTTAAAGGCACCCAACACACTTCCCATCCAACCCAATGTCATATTCATTGGCAACTTCAACTACCCTAATATAAACCTGGGATCATACATGACCACCAACATACAGGCCCAGAGATTCCTAGACTTCATAAATGTCAAAACCCTAGACTAGTTATTTTACACACCCACTAGGAGCTCAATCATCCTTGATCTGGTCTTCATAGCCATAAGAGAATGATACCCCCCTCCCCCAGGCCATAAAGCTGTCTTCTTTGAGGAAATATAAACCAGGGACACCTGGAAACCCTAGAACTTTTAAGAATTACTCCAAGGCAAACATCACACATCTAAGTGATGCCCTAAATTCATTAGAAGGCCTGCCTTAACTCTGGAAATATTGTTGACTGTGCAGAAACATTCACAGAAACCTTGTATGACAATATCAGCAGCATATATAAACTGCTCTACCTATCCAAAATAACACAGAACTGGTGCATAAACAAGCCATCCTGGTGAAATTCCAACATTAATAGACTCAACAACAAAAGGAAGAAACTCATGGCAAAAAATAAGAGTGGCAATACCCTTAACAGTCTAAATAAGCAACTCAGGGGTTTAATAAAGTCCACAAAAGCTAGATTTGGGGATAACAGCAAGGCTTTCTTCACACTGTGTCTGAAACCTCAAAGGTAGTACACAGCTACGTACCAAAAGTAAATGCTGCCACCTGCATGGGACCAGAAAATATAGCCAATCTCCTACCTGACAAATTTAGCCGAAACTCCCTGGGTATTCCTCAGGAAAAATCCAATATCATATCACCTCTAACTATCACTAGCAGGTCCTCAAGACACTCTTCGAGTCCAAGAACACTGTATCTGTGGGTCCTGATAATACCCCAGGATGCCTCCTTAATAGCATTATACATGAACTATCAGTTCCACTAGAATCCCTATTCAACCACAGTCTCTAAATGGGTTTCTTACCTAATGAATGGAGGTCTGCAATGGTTATATCACTGCACAAAGGTGGTCCATCCATGAACCTAGGAAACTACTGACCAATTAGCCTGATTATCCTGCTGTACAAATTTACAGAGAGGATAATCATGGATATCAGAAATAATGACATAGGTGACCTACAAACACTGGACCCTAGTCAGTTCAAGTTTGCCAAGGGCTGGTCTTGCCTGCTAAACCTGGTTGACTTCTTTGAGAAGGTTAACAAAGCAATGGACGAGGGCAAATCAGTGCACACTGACTACCTTGACCAGGCCAAAGTATTTGACATAACAACATAATCAGACACTGTAAACAAGCTCACTAAATTAGGTATTAACTTATATGTCAATTGATACATAGCCATAGGGGAATCATAAATATAACCCTGGCATGTCACTCATATCTCTGCTGGAGAGAGGAAGCTTATAAGTGTTTGTCTACCTAAGAATATACACCCTCCACAAAACATTTGGAAACCATTACCTATCAAATTTTATTTTGGGGAACTTGACTAGGCTTAAAATGGCTCCTTGAGTTGTTTGCCTAGTATTCTACTATGATAATATGATACAAACATAGAAATGGTTAAATGCTTTACCTGGGATTTGAACATATGCCTTTCAGAATGCCATTCTACTATACTAAAGCCTGCTGTACCATATTATCATATTAGACTTTTTCAGTGCACAGCTCACTGTCAAATATTAAGTTCAACATCCACTGTGAAAGAAGTAGTGCCCTGTTTTGTCTTTTACTGAATGCATTTGACTGAACATGTGCCACTTTGCAATGCAATTTGCCTCTTCAAGACACTGTATTTCTAAGTTAAGGTTACTACTACTGCAGACAGTCATTGTGTGTGTTTATTTATCTCTCTATCTATTTATTTGTTAAGATGCATCTTATATTCAAAATTGCAACAACAACAACAATATTTAAATGTGGAAAGCCTAAGTTAAAATTCGTGACATATAAATCAAAAATGATTAGTCTAAAAATGTAAGCATCTGATGGCAGTTGAAGTACACCTGCTTTGGTCCAAGTAGAAGCTTCTGTAGACCTGGAACTTAAGGGGTGTCCTAAAACAGTACTTAGATTTAGTCACTGGCTCTACAGGACTGGGGAAATATATTCAAAAAAATATCCTGCCAAATGTTTCCAATTTGACCTGTTAAACAGCCAGTAGCCTGTCCCTTGTTGACCAGTGGCACCTAGCTAGGGGTATAGGATTGAAGCCCTTCCTTAAGATAATCTGGACCCAGATTGTGGAGGGCACAAAACAGTCAAGATTTTAAAGATGCATCTAGCCACATCTTGAAGCCAGTGAAGATTCTGCAAAACCAGAGTCAAGTGACTATAATGAGCAATGCTGGTCAAACATTTAACAGTGGAATATGCTGCAATTAATTATTGCACCTTAGTTGTTTTCTTGTCCTCTGTTTTTTTTTTTTTTGTAAGATACTCTAAGCTACCCCATTCTATTTTACCAAACTAAAAGAAGGCATACACTGGAATATGTGCCAGATATTTTGGACATTTAAGTCTTATTTGTGTAATAGTGCAAATACTAATGTTCACCAACCAAAAGAACGTTTCTAAATCACAGATTTTATTTTTGAGATTTCTGCTGATAGCAAAGCCACTTTCACCTTTAATTGTATATCTTGTTTATTGTTCATATTTTTATTTTTTCCCTCTCTCATTGAGGGCTGTGTCTAGGCCAGTACAGCTTCTGTGGAGTTTTCTTCTTTCAGAAGATACTGGAAATTCTCTCTTCTTCTACCCATGCTGTCCTGTGGACTGGTGAGCAGTCTGTTGCTGGCATCCCTTACGAAGGGTGTCTGATGACTATCTTCTTTATCCTACTGTCTTTGCCTTGCATCTGCAGAATCACTTTCCAGAAGCTGGTAGAGTGCCTCTGTTGCCTTGTTCTTTGCTATTGCAACTGCCTGTTTATTGCCAACTGGTATTTCCTCTTAATCTGGTTCTTCTTTTCTGTTATCCACTTTTTCCTGTACTCCTTCTTTATTTTGATAACTTCCTGGATGCCTGCATTCCATCAGCAGCTTTCCTTATAGGTTCATAGGTTCATAGGTTGATACTAGGCTATCTGCCCTAGGGCATTTATGAGCCTAGCCAGAGTGTGTTTGGCTTTCGCCACCCTTTTAGATTAGTTGACTGTGCCTCTGTATAGTAGGTCACAGAAGATAGCCCATCTACCTTACTTCATGTCTGGCTTGGCTGCATATCTGTTCTATAGTCCTCACACATGCTGTTTTGAGATGTTGCCATTCTTCTTCATTTCCACCTATTTCCTCTTCTTTCTGGGGTTCTAGAACCCTGAGTATTTCCTTGAAGTCCTGTGCTTTTGCTCCAGTTAACTTGCAGATCTTCAGATTCGTTTATGAGAGCCTTTTCTAAACACTGCTTGCAGCTTGACTTTGGTCACCAGTGGTTTATGCTGGGAGCTGACTGTTTCACTGGGGGTGACTTTGCACTCTCTGATTCTAACCCAATGCCCTTTCCTTACTAGGAGGATGTCTACTTGAATTGCATGTTGGTCTCTTCTGTAAGCAATCTTGTGACTGTCTCTCTTGCTGAATCCTGTGCTGGCCACCATCAAGCCATTTGCCAGACAGAATTCTAGAACGTCCTCTCCTTTTTTATTCCTATTGCCCCACCCAAGTGGACCCAGGAAGTAGTCATATCATACTTCTGCCCCAGACACATTTCAGGATACAGTCGGCATAATGGTTAAGGTTTTCACCCCCATGCACAAGACACAAGACTCAATCCTGACCTGTGACCAGTGCCTCTGTATGGTTCCTCCCAACTCCCAAAAACAAGCTGGGTGTTCCCACCTCAAACTCACCCAAAAACTGAATGGCATCCTAGGAAGTAGCATAGACTGTCAATGTAACCTGTCAGCGGAAGAGTTGTAAAGATCAATCACTTTAGGACATCAGCTGTGGTGCAGAGTATCCTATAGACAGGACAATGCTGATGACAGTCTATGAGCCATGTCAGGACTAGCCACTCAACAGTGATTTGGTCACATTGACTTGGCAACTTTCACAGGAATTTTAAGTTGAATGAAAGGGGACAGTATTTTCTGTGAGTCTGCAGTTCTTACACTGTCTCAGATAACTGTTCTTTGTCAGGTATTTGAGATTTAACTTGTGAAGTACCTTCATGTAAGATCTGAAGCAAGATGCTTTCTATGTAAAATATAATTCATATGTGTACTGTTAGTAAAAGCCCAGTTTTACCTTTTGGAAAGGGCCACTAAAGTGGTTACATTTTCTATGTAGGCTCCCATTTAAACAAATTAATGTATGTATTTTATCTATTTATAGGGGACAACTTCACTGGATCGATTATTCAGCTGATTGAACTGTTTCAATGGCACAATCAATAGAGAGCTCAGCTGATTGTACTACATAATGGGTTAATGGTTGCCTGGTGGTAGGGAGTTTGCCCTTTTCCCCATTGCTGTTTGATTCCATAATGTTTATATTTACAGATGCAAGATTGTGGGTATAGAAGGCTTACTCTCTGCAAAAACACTGTTTAATCAAGGAAGAATAGAAGACTGTAGAGTTAAAACACTGTTTAAACATCAAATAATAATAAACAATACATCACTTTTGTTTTTTTGGGGGGGACAATATCTGATCCCAAAACAATACTAAGATCAGTCATCAGCTCCCCCTCCCAAGATAATAATACCCAGCAAGAGGGCCTGAGACAGATTAATAACTGGTACCAGAGTCATGTCCTAATGCTAAGAAATGCATCACAGTATCTGCAAACTGCCACACTGATAATACACTCCTGAGTGGAATCCAGAGTGTTCTGTGATCTTGAAGTTAGTGCTTTTTGGAGATGCCATGATTCATACAGATAGTAGTCATCTGTTTCAAGTAGTTGATCGATTGGTCAGTAAAAGTTGAGTTAAATGCAATTCTTTGATTCCCATACAGTTTTGCATGCAATATATTGAAATACATTAATTTATAGGTAATGTGTTGGGCAGAATTTGGTACTGACAATAACTGGATATTTTAAAAAGTAAACAGTGGAATATGTTTAAAGCTGTGAATCTTGGACAGTTGTTGTTAATGTAAGGGAAGATATGAATGGGAGGGTAACTGAAGTTTAATTTGATTAAAGAGAGGACCTACATGATATGGTTTTGTTGTGATTATTTATTTTCCAGGCTAGAACACTGATCACAAATGCCTAATTTCAGTCTTATTCCAGAGATCAGTTCTAGGAGCAAATAAGGTAAGAGTGGGCAGGTAATTTGAAGTTAAATTTTAATTTTATTATCCTCAGCTTGATCAGTACTGAAGTGACTGCAATGTGTTCTGAATGCAGTTTGATGCAAGCCCCTACCACTCACATTGAATTGTGAAATTGGCATTTATATATCCATATATTTTGAAATAAAACATTTATTTATTATTATTTATTTATTAACATTTTACTGGGAAAGTCCGACTTGGAACAAAGTCAATTTTCAGCAGAGGTCCAGGGAAAATGCTCCAGACATATCTTTGTAATGTGGGAGGAAACCGGAGCACCCGGAGGAAAGCCACACAAATGCAGGGAGGACATGCAGACTCCGCATAGAAGGCACCCCAACCGAGAATCGAACTGGACCACTTACTGTGAGGCAACAACACTGCTGATGCACCAGTGCAATGTCCAAAACTACACACCTGCCAAGTATTGAACCCAGGACCCTCTGAACTACAGTTCAGTGCATTAGACCACTAGACCAACTCAGCTCATAAAAAATGCTATCATGGTATTTTACCTGCTAAAAGAACTTAATCAGTCTTATAAACCATAATTTGTTTCCTGATTGATAAGTGCTTTCAAATTTGTTTTTCCCAGCATTCTTTTCTGTTTAGTAGTTCTTCTTCTCCCAGTTGACTTATTAATTTTTAATGCCTAAAATGTCAGACTGTACATCCACCCAAAGCAATGCAGTCTGGGGTATCACATCCCCACCACACTACTACTTGTATATATTAACTCTGAGAACACTGTATGTCAGAGTAAGGGAAATACTCCAAGGTACAATAGGTTTGGATTTAGTATGTACTCCCTTCCTTCCCATTTTAAGTTCCACACTTATGAGGATTGCAGTTATGGTGTTGTACTTTCAAGAAGCACTCATTTCATCTAAAATTATTATAAGATGTAACAAAAGAAAAAACATGGAGTGGATATATTTCACCAATTGACAGGATTTGTAACCTGTTTCTTACAAAAAGAAAAACAAAAAACAATAAACCATCTATGTGACAAGAACAATGCACCACTTTTGTTGACAAAATGTTTGATTTCAAAAATATTAATTTTACTACTACATAACTCAGCCAGCATACGAGTAGGCAAAATGATTGCTGTAATTATGAGTTACATACTTGGTTAAAAGCAGCTGAGGTACCAAACCAAGACAAACGTTTTTTGCTATATCTGTGGAACTTATGTTGCTATAACATTTAATTAAGTTCACTTATGTTTCTCTTAGATTATTCTGAAGAGAGCTTAAACTCAGAATTGGAAGAAAAGTCGATAGAAGTGTGTGACAAATAATCTAATAGTCTTTTGAATGGGCAGCCGGGGGGAATTGACACGTAGGGGCTATAGACTTATTTTAGTTAATCTGTCATGGTATAATACAGAAGTTTCATAAGCAAATTAAGACACCCTTGCCATGGTCCACAGGATCAATGCGGGGATAAAACATAAGATGGTATCAATGGAGAACCACAAGAGTCATTGACAAACGCAAGACATAACTTCCTTTTTACAGTTAGCAAAACCATCTAGGAAGAAAAGCCTGTAATCGTCTTAATGAGTAAATATATGCAAGAGCAACGTTTTCATACAATGAAAATAACAGGTGAAATGGGCACGGCAAAACCGAATATATGTTCAAAATGTGGCATTTTGAGGAGAACATATCTGCAGGACACGAAGCAGCAGTGACAAACATAAGACGACTTGAATGTAGACATATCAGATGTCTTAAAGTTAAGTAAACGATATGACACAGCAGCAAGGGAAAAGTGGAAAAGAAGTTGCTGTTATTCCTCTTTAGATAACTGGATAGAGGACATCTTTGTTATGATATACAACTCTGAAGACCTCATCTTTGCCATGAAATGGATGGGGCAGAAGCAGTGAGGGTAGCAGAAAAAATGTTCCACATTCTGCAGTGGAATACCCATAAAGGGAGATTTGAACAACTTAGTACATATAGATTTAAACAGCTAGGTTAGGGAGATGTGTCAATAACATTTAAATACCTCAGAAGAAACCACAGACTGGCTATTATATGTACTGATGATCTATATGAGAACAAGAAGATACAGTCTGAGAAAACAAGGTAGATAACCTTGTGGAGAAACAAGGAATATTATTTCATTTAAAGGTGAAGGATGGTTGGAAAATATCTGAGCAGTTCTAGAGCCAAAAATGTGTTAGTATTATGAAATGCAGGAAACACCAAGAAGGCTATTCTTCCAAATAGTGAGGAAAAACTAAATAACTGGTTAAGAAGGGTCTGCAGCGGTTCAAGCAGGTGGGATAAATGGAAATTAGGATACATCATCAAAGTCAATGGCTATTTATTATGCCCTAACTATTTGTTTATCTTTGGGCCATTAGAGAAAGTCCTTCACATATGGATTTGGATGCAAAGTTTTACAGCACATAGAACAATCCAAAACTTTAACTTCACAACAGTGAATAACCAGGTGCAACCTCATGTGGAAACATGAGTGAAAGAATGATAAAACCATTAAAATACTTAGACAACATGGTTCAAATCCCACTATTTAATAATACCTAACTACTAAACGCAAGACATAAATGCCATGTCAAATTAGGTCATTGTACCTCTAAACTCCTCCTTCATCAGGCCTATTCTTGTATATAGTGACCTCTTTAGCATGTACCTATCCAGAAATGTCACCTACATTATTTCAAACAGAAAATGCCAGGCATCAGCTTTTTAAACTACATAGAGTTCGTAAAAGCCCTATTTCTCTACTCTGTTTCTTACAGACTTCTGTGTGTTGACCTCTGCCTGACATACAATGCAACAAATTAAACTGTTCTGCTTAATGTCTTACACTTTTGAAAAACTGATGTACCATGAACACCACTTCAAGGGGCTTATGTCAATATCATAAGGTAAACAGAACCTGTTGGTGGAATGAGTAGTTCTTCCAAACAATCATCCATGGATGGATGGAGCTTACTGTCTATAACAAACAAAGCAAGTTTCTAAAAAATACACTGAATGGGTGGGGATTTTAAATTCACCCCAGTCTTGTCTCTGTGACCCTTATGGATAGGTGAAGCAAGTAGTGGGAATTGCGTTTGCAAGACTGATATTGGTCTTCTGGGACATTTGCCTGGTATCTACCTATGAACAGAATAAATATTACCAAATATGAGAATAAAACAAATCTAAAGACACATTTGTTGTGAACAGATGGCCATAAAATAAGACAGAGACACTGTGTGACTCAGGCTCATTGAGGTGTATATTCTGAATGAGACTGTTGCAGGATAGAGTACAGCACACGGCATGCAGATAATTAAAGTGAGCTCACAGCATAAAATCCATATACCCCGTATTTATTATTCCATGATTTTTAAAGTTATAAACTACATATATACATGTATCTATGAGGCACTGTGCGACATGAATCATAAAGTTATAAAGTTGCTCATCCTCATACTCCTCAGCCTCAGTGCACTTGTTTTCTACAAATTTCTGTGGTTCCCTAACCAACAATATGGAATCTTAGTTTGGCTGCTTTACCAACAGCTTCAGTCTCTGACTGTGGACATTCCTGTGATATCTATGTTCCTCATCTGCAAACCTATAAATCTAATAGGTTTCTGCTGTTTTTATCAGTGTAATATTTCTGTCTCTACTGATTTCCTTCCACCGGTACTTTTACTTTAAATTATTTTTCAGGTATCAGCAGTAGGCAATTAATCTGCTTCTCATCCTTCTGCTTACTAATAATTGAGCTTGAATCATAGCAGAGATGTATTCCTGTACCCCTTAGCTGCAAAATGACAGTCATCATAGGTTTACTTCAGCACTTTCTTGTGTGAAATTTTTCGCAATTTGCATATTTCTCCCCACATCCATCAGATTATGGATGATGTGAACTGGGTATTATATGCATGAATTCCCACTCACACACAAATCTTCTGAACTCCTGACTTTTGATGGGACAGTATATGGTATACCTGCCCACCAACCATATTTACAATTGTTCTTTCTGTTAGTTTGATTATTTCAGTGAACTTGGAATAATAATTCACATGGGCACCAATCAGCAATAACTGGGAAGTGATTTATACTGTGAAGCATGATTGTAAGATTTATACTGTGGTACCTAAGATAATGCCATTTTCTTTAGGCAGAATAATATCCAACTTTGCATATATAACAAGAGGTATATGGTAAGCACTCTGTCAAAACACATTTAGATTGTCATTAATTCACTGAAATCTCACTGCCTTGTGATTGCACTTTAAAGTGTTAATCAATTCTCCATTGAATTTCTGTCATAGAACCAATTCAAATATATGAGGTACATTACTTCTTTGGTTTGGAACAATTGTCTGCCCATCCCGCTCCATAAATGACAAGGTATTGGTCATGTTAGAATTGCTCTTATGCTATTCATTGCATGTGGCACAACTCTTTACTGCTTGTGCTGTATCAGTTAAGGTTCCTGGCCAATATATTGTCCTGTCTTTGCATCTAATATTCTCAGATGGGATTTATTTATTCTCTCAAGCATTTGTTGACTGATTTTATTGGCAGCTATTATTTTTTCAGCGTTGATACACAGAAGCCATGACCACAACTTATTTCTTATTTGGAAAGAAAACAAACTAAGACTGAGGGCTATAGTCATAAAAATGTACACTGTTCTGCAGAACTGGTACTTTTTAGATTCATGCAGCAAGGTACAAAATGAGGTGAGATGCTGTAGGCAGTTTTTCCTTCTTGTGTATCCATGGAGTAGATGTAAATAGTCCCTCTGCAGTCATATGCATTTGAGTAAGACAGTACTATCAGGGTACTGACTGATCCTAAATGGGGGTAACATATGGTATTCCAAAGAGTACAATGGGACGGTATTGCTCTCAGCAGTGCAGTTGTTCCCCTTTCCTTCCAACATGTTTCTTATCTTTCACAGCTGAGCAGCATGCCAAAGCTGCTAACACCCACACTCACACACTCACACCCACCCACACCCAAAACCCCCTTTGCTTAGTAGGAAACACACTAATGACAAGGGAGTTTCCTGCTATCACAGCCATACCTTACCTATCCCTCACACAGAGATGGCACTGAATTTCTGCCAATGGAAGCTTGCACTGCATCAGAAACCATTATTAACATATTGTAGTAATCACCCTAGGACTATTGTCATGTGTAATGAATGACAGCCAGGCATAACAGCAGAGCACAGCTCAGCAGGGAAAGCCTGCTTGGTAAGATATATGTATACCTAGCTATCTATCTTTTCTCTGAGAGCTGTAATGTCATGCAGTACTACACAGTACAAAAGATGCCTGGCTGTAGACAGCATTAGAAAACAAATCAATATTACAGTACTTAGTGCACCACTTTCTACTGTGCACTCCTGTGTGCAGTTCATAATGAAAAGTGATGCTTTGTATACCACTATTAAGGACCACAGTCAATGTGTATGAACCATAAGTCTGAATGATGGCTTACTAAATGTAGTAAACAGAGTGCCAGTGCATGTCAATTCACTATGCTTATGAATATATGAATATATGAATATCAGAGCCCATTTCATCTTACAGATTATACTTGGTTAGAGCAGACCCTGCAGGTACCACATTTCTGTGTGAGTACACTATCGTTTCTTTACTTCTTCGTCTTAGGTAACTACAGAATACCCAAACACACCTTGATTCTTCTTTTAGCACCTGTTCAGGTGTCACTAGTAAACACATTCTATCCAGACTATCTGCTGTGTGTACTTCCTCACCTGCTCCGTATTTCATTTTCTTATCATAGTTTTGTAGAAAAGCTTACATTTTCTGCAGTCTCTGAGGTGACTTGTACAAAACCTTTCTGACTAGGAATTTGAAGGTTCTATGGTCTGTTTCTACCTGAACTTCTTTACTATAGACATATTCATGGAATTTCCCATAGCCATCCATTATTAACAACAGCTCCTCTTCTGCTTGAGCATATTTTTTCAGTATATCTGTAAATGCGTTTAACCTAAAGGTAATTGGTCTCTTCCTTTCTATAATCACAGTTTCTATACCATTCTGACTACCACCCAAATGCAAGACAATAAGTTATTCAGATCATAGCATTTTAATATTGATGCATCTCAAACTAGTTCTTTGAGCATTTCTAAACTCGTTTCTTGTTTATAGCTCCATTTCTGTCTCCCTCAACAATTTTTTTTAGAGGCATGGTTCTCTAAGGTATATTAGGTGTGCAAAATACTGTATTATTCCTAGAATCCTCTAGAATATCTACGTGTCTTCTGGATTTGGCATTTGCTCAGCTGCTCTAACTTTTTCTGCACCAAGTTAAATCCTTTGATTTTGGAATATATATTTTTTCTACATCAGGATAGACCATCTGATTTTAGATTATGCCCGTGTATTTCAGACTTGCCATTCTAATTGCTATTGTCTGTTTTAAACTTGAAATTATGCTATCTTAATTTATTCACAAGTTGTATCATTCTCATGTCATGTTGTTCTTGTGTCTAACTCCATACTACTATATCACCAGTTTTGTTTAGATTTTTCAAGGCTACAATAACCTGCATAATAATTATTTAAAATATCTCTGGTAATTAAAAAATATCAGACAGAAGACCAAGGAACCTATGCCTTACTAATGGTATTAAATATGCAGAAATTTTATCTTAATTCTTCTTGACATATTAACTAAAATAATGGTTTGCATTTAAAACCAAAAAGAATAGTGAATGACAAACCTAAGAGCACTTCTTCAGCTTTAAGCAGCCGGTGATGCCTGCCCTTCATTACTGTATTCAGCTCTTGTGAATCAGTACAAATGCATATCTTGTCCTTTTATATAGCAGCAGTTTTAAAATTCACCTATCGTGTTGTCTCTAATTGCTTCTTAATGACACCTACATTTCCATTAATTCATTTTTTTTCTTTTATTTGCTTCTAAATGCTGTGGATATTTCCATGGGAACACGAATCACTGTACATAATATTATCTTGCCAGTCTTCTTATGTTCAGGGCTGGCCTTATGCATAGGCGAACTAAGCAAATGCCTAGGGCATAGTGCTTGACATTCTTCCAGGGGTGCTCTTTCCCTGTTTATTTATTTATTTTTAGAGCAAATTTTCTTTGTTCTAAAAATAAATAAACAACTTGCATCAGAAAAAGAAGAAAATGCACCCAGGAACATCAGGCAATCCAGGAGCCAGTGCTCAATGCCATTTATGTAAATCACAGTTTTAAACTTGGTGAGGTCATGGGAGTGCAAACCTCATGGATTCAATGGTAGGCCTGAAGGCATGCCTGAAGGAAGTGTTTTTTTTTTTATATTCGTTACTTGAAATAAAACTGGGGACATTCTGCAGAGTTATGTTCATATTGCAAGGAGTGTAATGGTGAGGTAGTGTATTATTTTAAAATAAGGCTCACACTTGGCAGTGATCAACCAGATACCTTTTGATAATCTTCTGACTTTGTGTGGATAGTTGAGATGATAGTAGTGGTGTACTGGAGAGAGTAGATTAGTATGTTTACAATAATCCTGGCAGCGATCAACCAGATATTTTGGCAATATTTCTGGCTTTGTGATTTGTGTGGACAGTTAAGGTGAGATACCCGTTGTTATTTTTACAAGGATGCTGTTAGCTATCAACCAGATATTTTGGGCAATATTTCTCTGACTTTGCGATTTAATTGGCACAGTGTGGCTTGGCATACTTTAATGTGTGCTAACTTGTTGGTTATTTTGTAGTGTAGTACGCCCCACCAAACAAAGTTTGCAATAGTTTGGGCATTACATAGTCGACTGATGGGCAGTGAGGGGGTGTGATATTGCATTGACAGACTGCCATTTAAGGCATTCTTGTAATAACATTTAAGTTTAGTTATGTGGCTAGTATCAGTTAATTACTTGTATTGACATTAAACATTAAAAAAATAAAGCCAAAGTAATGACATTGAGCAGCATATAGCAGTCTTGCTGCCTTGGCTTTCTCCAGCTACGATGTCATGTACAGAATTATAGATAATATTTTCAACATGGTTGAATTTCTGCTTGGCATTGTATTTAAAAATATTTTATGCCCAATACATAAATTTCAAGAAAATAATGACTTAAATGATAACAAGGAAAACTAGAACTATAGTACTAGTGATATTAAGTTATTATTTCCGTGAGATGCTTGCTTAACATGTCTTTTTTGGCTGTTGATGACATAAAAAAATTTAACTTCAATAGTGTATGCTTTTATTATTTGTTTTAATTCATACTTTTAAAATCATCACTTATTTTTAATTATGTGACAGACAGTATTATTTAATTTATTTACAAAGTTTTAAAATAATCAGTTTGTTTTCCTGTTACCAGAGAAGTATTATTAGTTATTGTTGCTACTTGATAGGCATTGTAGATGTGGCTCACTAATATCCCTGGCACCCATATGGGCGCGGCTATCTGTGATGTAGGCAGGGTTCCCTATTGCACATCTCTGGGGGTACTATAATACGTTAACCATTGGGAATGTGGGAACCTGCTACAGTGAGTCCAAAATCATAGAAATGGAATTATAGAAACGATGGACTTACATATACTAAGTTTGAGATGCCATTTTTCAGAGTATTCCCTTTTCTCCAAGACATGGTGATCTCAGAGTTATATATAAGTTCAGTAGTGTGCTGGG
The DNA here is from genome assembly GCF_019279795.1 of Protopterus annectens. Taxonomy (NCBI): domain Eukaryota; kingdom Metazoa; phylum Chordata; order Ceratodontiformes; family Protopteridae; genus Protopterus; species Protopterus annectens. Next base: position 236,601,292 of record NC_056726.1, read on the forward strand.
CTTGCCCTTCATGTGGGGGATGCAGGGGGTCTTGTCCCCCTGCAAAAAGAAGTTTAAAGGCGAGGAGTGATTTTCGAGATTCACACTTCTGCTGTGTTTTTGGTATTTTTTTTCAGCTTGCTGGCACATGGCATTTTGAGTGCCAACATTTCAATAGGGAGCACTATACTACACAATAAACAACCTGTTTGTATGGACTATGAATCTGAAATATGACATAGCTTTCAATGAATCAGGGACAAATTTCAGCAGAACTGAGGACATGTTCAGAAATAATCAGGGGCATTTTTAATATATCCATCCATCCTCAACCCCTTTTTCCCATTTTGCACATGGGATCAAGGTGTCACTTCAACAATGACAATCATCTTGTGCCAAGGTTTAAACCACTGGATGGCTAGCCCTGCCATGGTAGTTCATCTTTACCACTCACTTGCACACGCACTCGCACTCGCACCTATGGCCAATTTAGAGTGTCCAATCCACTACTGCATGTTTTTGGAGTGTGGGAGGAAACTGGAGAACCTGGAGGAAACCCATAGGAAGGCATGCACACTCTGCACAGAAGGCACCCCAGCCTAGAATTGAACTGGAGAACCTCTTGCTGTGAGGTGACAATGCTAACTGCTTCACCACTGCAGCTGCCCCACATTTTTAATATATCAGTACATTAACAGAATAAGAGAATAAGAATTAATATACATATATTAAGTGTAATTTTGCCACATCTTCTCCAAAAGTCACAATTTTTAGGAGGGAGTAAAAGGGACAGAGCTAAAGTTTGAGTCAAACTCTGAAATAGTTGAGAGATATGCCATCAGATATCATGGCTATAACTGCTGGGTGTTGGTTGTGGTTGTGGTTGGGGTTAGGTGGATGAAATTAACCAATCCTCTTGTCATTTCCTCAAGTTTAACATCACTTTTCTGGCTTGCAGGACTAATGTGTATTTCTGAGAAGTAAAATGAGCTACTTAACTGAACAGCTGATACTCACTGATGAAGTAGGCATAATTGCTATGACCGTCTTCTTTGGAGGGAAATAACTAGCCACCTGCTACTGTTGGGTTATTATTTTAGTTTTGCAGGACTGATGTGAGTATGTGAAGCAACATAAAGGTGAAATACATGGCTATGTAAAAGTGAAACACATAGTTATCCTCTTTTATCATGTTCTTACGTCTGAATTGGACATAGAACTGGCTATAACTGCTTGGTGGGGATGGCTGGATGAAAGTGACTGAGTCTGTTGTCACATGCTCAGTTTGACAGTCATCTCTAAAAAAATAAGACATAAATGCATCACAAAATACCCAGATCATTAGGACTTCTTGAGGCTAAAAGTTCTCCACACAACAAGGCTGTATAAGTGGATTTTGACATGGGCTTAGTAATTGCCTGTGTCATGCGTGGTACCCACCACTGCTACTGATATGTGATGGACAACAATATGTGTCATTCCCATGCTTAGCCAGTTATCAAGGAGCCTAAATCCTTACCACTGACACTGGGGAGGGATGTGCAGTTGGAATACAAATGGATACACTCAGTAGTTCCAGACGCATACCTCTCTGCATCAAGTACAATTTCCATTAAGAGCATACAGGGAACACACTCAGCCTGGGGTCTAGACGTCTCTATATCTGTCTACCTCCAGGTCCCAAATAAGACTCCCCACTGGTACAGCTGTAGGCTTAGGTCCTCAGCCAAGTGTCCAAGCCAAGTCCTCCAGCACCCTCTCTGTAAACCGAGTGCTTTGTGTCCCTGCCCCAAGTAGCTGACACAGACACACACTGAGAGATTTTATTTACACACACACACACACACACACACACACACACACACACACACACACATGCACACACACACACACACACACACACACACACACACACACACACACACACACACACACACACACACATGCACACACAAACACACCTGGAAAAGGATGGCACAGGTGTACTAGCTATGCCCCCTTCAGCACAGACCATAAAGTAGCTATCACCACCACCAGACACTCCCCAATCAGCTACTCTCAGCTAGGCCTTCTGGAGTCACCCACACAGTGTCACCAAATAAATATAAGTGCTCTCAAAGGTTAAATACTTTCTACAAGGACCAGTCACAATAAAAGTTTAAATATATTTAATAATAAATAATAAAAGAGCATGAACATATTGAATATATATTTACAGTAAACCACATAGTTCAAATTACAGAAAATATTGAAATTAACATTGATGGACTGACTCATACAAATAGTCTGATCTAAGCCTCACAATATTCCTGACTGAATCTAAGAGAACTTTACTGTTCCCTAGTTACGTTACTTACTACCGCAAGGCAAGATGCTGTGGGTGTGGGTCTTTCAATTCAGCTTCCCAAACAAAGTACTCAATACTCTGAAATTTCTCTTTGGCAGAATTACCTCACCCAGTCACCTGACTATAGGTTCTCACAGTCTTCCCCTTTAATGCTGAGACAGGAATGTAGCACAGACAGCCACATTACACATCAAAATGTTTACGGCAGTGCCTTGGACCTCCCCTCTTTTCATTGAGCTAATGAACAAAGCTTTTTCCCTGAGCTATCATCTCCAGTCCTATTCAGCATTGTAGGGTGATGTTTTAATGGTTTAACAGCTTATTTACATTTCCCCTATTTTCTTAAAGTTAACCTTTGCTGTCCCAGTGTCCTCTATTCAAACATATACATTTAATTCAGTTGCAATAATGTATGTACATTTCTTTTCATTTCAGCAGAGTACACTGTTGATACATTTTAACACAAGCAAACCACAGAAATACATTTTTACCACAAGCATCTATACAAATCAGTTTGATATATAAATGACATACATTTCTAATACATTTGTAACACAAACATATTGTATAAATCAGTTTGATATTCACAGGACATATCACTGTTCATCCCACCTAGTGTAAAACCAACCCTGCTCTTTGGTATATACAGAAGGTCTGAGTACTTGTGTGGGGGGCTGGGGACCATGCCATTATTTCTATAACTTTACTCCCAAACCTCAGAGGTCACTGCATCTTGTCTTGGGCTGGGGACAGTGTGGTCATTATTTCTGTAACTTTTCTCACAACTTCAGAGGGATGCACAGAGGGTCACTATAGTATGTATAGGAGCACTGTACCGTGTCTAGAAGTAACACATTGTAGCCATTACTGTAATCCTTTTTTTCATTTTCTTTCCAGTCAAATATCCTGTGCATATACAGGTGGCTGTCTTTTGAAGGAGAGGGAAAAAGCATGCTGTTTGTATATGTCTGATAGCAAATATGTTCTGTTCTGTTTGTCTTTTCAGGTTAGTGCCAGTCTGACATCAGAGGGATACACAGAAGGTGACTATCTTTAAGAGGTGGGGGATGAGGATGCATGTTATATATAAATATGACAGCAGCCGCATAAAATATGACTGTGGGCATTGATGCTATAATTTTAATCCTAGTTTAACACAACAGGGGGTGTACATAGAAGTGGCTACATGTTTTGAGGTGGAGCTGGGGGCAGATACTATTCCCAGATATATGTATTCTTGCAAGCATTTGTCTTCTCAATTTATTGTGAAGTGGTGTTTGGTCAGCTTTGAGCATTAAAACTTGGATAAGACTTATTGCTTGTTGAAACAAAAATGTAGGATTGAATTTATTTTCTATCTCCATTTTTTTTTTTTTGTTTAGGCAATCATTGGATCAGAAAGTTGGAAAAAATTCTGAAATGAACCTCGGTGTATTTTTACCTCTATGGCTTCTGGGTGTCTAGCAACTCCCAGCTTAATGTAGTTATTACAGGATAGTCTTGGTCAGTTAGAATGCATTAAAAGGATGCGATAAAAAGCAACGTTGAAAAGGAAGACAATTTCTTTCTGCAATCATGGTTTTTGTTCAGGGCATCATTGGATGAAAAGGGTGTTTAAAAAACTCTAAAATGTACTTCAGAACATTTAGAAATCTCATGGCCTCAGGGGGGAAAGCCTTGGGGCATTTTCTCCTAGGGAACCGGTTTACCTAAGGTCCACCATCCCTTTGTTTGTAAGTAGAGTGCCATAAACATGCAGTACATCATTGTTATGGCTGAGTACCCTATTTGTTATGACTGAGTACACTATCTGTTATGGCTGAATACCCTATCTGTTATGGCTGATTATCTTGTCTAAGATGGTTAATGACTGTGTGATTCTCCACAGTTCCCTACTGAAATCTCTGGATTCAAAATATTGTGTCTATAGACCCTGAAAAAAATAAGACCAAAAATGCAGGAAAAGAGTAAAAAATCAAATATCTCTTTCCTCCTTTAAACTTTTTTTGCCCTTTGCACTCCCCAGTGTGGGAAGTTTGCCCCCACACTCCCAAGCTGATATACACCAACTCCAAAACTGACATACCTCAAAGAAAAAGGAATGTTCCAAGAAATTTCAGTATTGGACATAAGTCCAGCTGTTCGACCGTTTAGTCTGCATATCTTAGGACTCAGCAATATGGGTCCTGAGATTTTAAATGGTTACAATAATCTACAAATGCTGTGTTTGGCTTATGCTAGGAATTCATTTTAACTATTTAGATGTTTGTGTTACATACTGTGTTTTTACTGTATTTGAGTCCTTTCAAACATCTGGGAGTGTGTTTTAATTATTTGGGACAGCATTTTTTTTGTTAATTTCAGTGCATATTGCTAACTAGGCACCAAATATAATTGGTAAGGTTTGGAGTAATCTTTGAACATTCCTGTTATCTTTTGAGAGAGTTTAATTTTCTGCAGTTATGGGAATTAAAATTAAAGCAAGCCTGGTAACAAGCTTTACTCTGACTGGCTGTTTTTATTGCTCACCTTGTGGATCATTGCTGTCCTTTTAGCTGCAGTGCTGTGAGCTGTGCATCTGATGTCTGATGCCTTGTTTGAATTAGATCTGACCTGTTTTTATTAGATTGAATATTTTCTTCATTCTCTTAAAGCACTAAGGACGCATTTTTAATTACAGAAAATTGTATTAAATATCTGAGGCAACTTTTTTTGCTAATTTCATTATGTCTTGCTAATTGGGCACAGCATAGTAATTGGTAGTGCTTGGGCCATCATAGAACATTTCTAGCAATTATTTTATGAGAGAGAGAGAGAGAGAGCACACAATCTTCTGCTTTTCTGGGAGTTCAGGTAGATAGATAGATAAATAGATATAGATATATAGAGATAGAAACAGATATGTATTGTTCATAGGTTCACAGATATAAGTACAAGGATAGCTGCCCTTGTGGCCTATTTTAAGCCCAGCCAATTTTCCTTTTTGTGCTCAAATTAACCCATTCCATTTGGTTAGAAATTGGCCTTACCCATCCCATGGTCAATAATTATATATTAACCCTAATGACAATAACTGGGATCATACCATAGATAATATCTGGGGACCGATGCATGGATTAAAGCTTTTAGAAGCCATCCCTGTCCATCAGTAGTACAGGAGGAGTCCTGGGGTAAATTTTCTGTTTCTCATCCATAGATCCAAATTGCACTTGAATATGGACAGATGGACAGGGCTGAACTTTGTTTTATGTGGATGGGGAGTCTATTCCAGAGCAGCATTATCCTCTGCTAGATACACCTGTCACTCCAAACCATTGTGCTGATGCTGCCGTTTGACTTGCTGATGCAGTAAATCCATTAGTTATGGCTTGGACGTCACCTCTCAGCAGTCTGTAGGATACCAAGTATAGTGACATGGCTTTGAGTCAGTCCCTGTAGGACATGTTGGTTAGGCCGTGTATCCTTTTAGTAAGGTTTCTGTGTGGGTGTAGCAGTTGCTGCAGGTGTCTGGTCACATCCATGCTAAATGGGGTATTATATTCAATGACTGGCATAATGAGGGAGGGATGAGTAAAGGGGGACAATGACATGTCTAGATATAGAGACAATTCCATTGTTTATAAGCTGTGCAATGTATAGACTTTTACAACAAGGGACACATGTTGGACAAAAGTGAGGTCACTGTCGACATAAGTTACCAAATCCCGAACAACTGGCTCACCTCTTAGGGGCATATTGTCAATGTAATATTTCTCTGTTGTAGACGACTTCCCAAAGGAAACAATAATGCTTTTTTTGGCATTTAGTTTCCATCCATGATTTTGGCACCAGTTAATTATTTTTATTGTTTTTATTGTTCAGTGTGTAGGCTGCTGCTCAATGTCTGACTGGTGTGCTGTGAGCTGTGCAGATGAACTTTTACTGGAACTGGATTTAACTTGTTTCTGCTAGATTTGACTCCTTTCTTCAACCAATTCAAATACCATGAAGCATGGTTTAAACAGTTAAATTATCATTTAACATCTGAAACAATAAGTTTCTTGCTAATTTCAATACATATTGCTAATTGTGTACAACTTACTTTGGCAGTATTTGAGGGGACATCTTGGAATATTGCTAGTAATTATCCTATGATACAGGGCAATCTGCAGTTCGGAGAGTTCAAGTTACAGCTGGTCTAGTAGTAATTTGTATCTTCATTGCCTGGTCCAGTTTTCTGTTTTTTTTCTTTTTTGCTCACGTTCTAGGCCATTGCTCTCCTTTTGGCTGGGGGAACGTGAGCTGTGCATCTGATTTCTTGCATGAACTGGATTTGTCTTGTTTTTACTGGATTGACTTCTTTCTTCCATCTCTTCACACAATAGGACAGTGTGTGTGTGTGTGTGTGTGTGTGTGTGTGTGTGTGTGTGTGTTGTATAACTGTGCTTTTTTGAGGTTTTTAAGATAACAAAACATATCAAGCAACATATCATCATAACATCTATATAAATTGACAGACACAAGTAAAACAATAAAAGCAAGGAAAAAGAAATATATCACAATACAGTCTCTACAAAGCTCAACAAGACCAGTACAGAGTGATAATAAAAAGCAGTAACACATGAAATAGGATTAATAACAACCTCAAATGGTTCACATTAAGTATACTAACTTTCAAATCTGTCCAAAAAACATTGCCAGTGGTATTAAAGACTGCTAGATACATTTGCACATTAAAGAATACACAAAAATTCCTAGGCATTGACACAAAAGATTATTGAAATGTACAGGCAAGGGGGTTAAGGTTTGTTTACAGGCTCTGGCTCCCAACAGTTTGACCACACCCATGCTATCTCTAAAGCAGAGTTGTTGTCACCCCAGCAAGTGGGTCCAACCCCAAAGATCCAGAATTTCCAGTCTAGCTTGGGTGGGTGGGTGTGTGTGTGTGTGTGTGTGGGGGGGGGGGGGTAAATCAAGGATTTTATCAATTTTTTTGCTACAATTAAAATTTCAGTAAATTCTAATAATCGGACAGTCTCATAACATATGAAGGTTATCAATACCTTCTTCCTCACACCTCCAGTATTTACTGTCCATTCTGAATCCCATCTATAACTGTCTTCAAGGGCGTGTAATACCAACAACAGACAAAACACAATAGTGGTATGTGGGCCATTTGCTAATACTCTTCATGTCTTTCTATGCCTTCTCTCTTTGGGACACTGTCAGTTCAACCTACTACTGTTTCTTCCAGTTATTGCAGATCATTTTATAGCAATTGCTTTGAGATTCATAAATCCTTATATATCATTCCTACTCTCTCCAATTCAGCTCTTGACCACTTACCCCTAGGAAGAAATTTCTTCGCATTTTCCAGTGGTTTAAGTACCAGAGCCCATATCCATCTTATTTCGCAATATTGGAACCACTCAGACCCATCAAGCTAAAATTCTGCTTCTATGCCCATCAGTTTCAAAGGGAACATGAACCCAGTGTCAGTTATTTAATTCCATTCCTGAATGCCTTTTGAGGCCCAGTATAATCCATCCTGTCTACTGAAAATATGGTTTACTTCAGAATGTTGTCAGATTGTATTAGTCGGTCTCGTACCTCAACTTAAGACGACTACAGAGGTGCAATCTCTATATAATTGATATAGCCTTTTGGGATATATCTGTTATGGCTAAGTTCTCTATCTGTTATGGCTGAGTATCCTATCTTTTATGTCAGAGTACCATATCTTTTATGTTATCATACCTTATCTGTTATTGACAGACAGACAGACTGCCATTGAAAGTATTCCTATTGTAACAGTTAAGTTTAGCTATGTGGTTAGTATCTGTTAATAACTTATATTAACAGTGAACATTTAAAAAAAAAATAAATAAAATTAATGGCATTGCACAGCATAAGGTAGTCTTGCTACTTTGGCTTTCTACAACTACAATGACATGGAAGCGATCACCCACATACTCATTATTAGGGATCACTGTCAGATCCTGTATACTTTTTCTTTACAAATGTGCCAAGAAGTGAGACTAACACATACAAGCCCAAGTGGGGAATATCAATGCCCCTGTAGAACGGGAGGATATATGCTATGGAATGGGATATCCTATATCCACATGTATCTATCACTGCCATATCAACTAACTTTTGGATATGGACTTGTACTGGGTGATAGGGTTGAATAAGCAGATTATGAATAATATAAAGGCTATGTGGCAGAATCATGATTTGGATCACTCTGTTCTTACCTGAAAGCTTCTGAAAATTACTAAGTTTGGGATGAGCTTTACTACTTTAGCTAATAATCCTTGAAGTTTAAATTCTATAGTATCCATCAAGGTAGGTAATACTGTCACCCCCAGGATATTATTCTTGTCTCTTCTTAGGGATCATACCTCTCAACCTCTAAGCACAAGAAATCTGAACAAATGGACAAAGGCCCAAAATCAGGGACATATTTTAAATCTTGCTCTTATAAACTTAGAAAATTGCTAGAATTACATATTTTATGTTACCATTTTATTTTCTGAAGAATTTGAAGTTTGAATCACAAATGTATGTCATTATTTATTGACTTCCATCCTCTATGATATGCCAGAAAACCAAACATTTTATGAGTAACAGACTACAAATTTTGAGGCAAAAATTTGTACAGTCTGTGAAAATCTGGACAGTTAACACCCAGATTCAGGCTGGGGGAATAACACGCGATCATGGCTGATTTATTAATATTACACTGAAGTCCTGAGTGGTGCTGCAGTAGCTTTGTTGCCTCACAGCAAGACGTTGTTCCGTTCAATTCTCAGCTAGAGCATCTTCTGTGTGGAGGCATACGTGAATGGGCGTGCCTTCGTTGAAGATTGTGCGTCAGGGCTGGTAACTCGGCATGTAAAAATCCACTACCAAACATTAGCGGACCGGAGTTCTGCTGTGGCGACCCCTAACCGGCATAAGCCGAAAGACACAACAACAACAACACTGAAGTCCTGAGACCACTCTGTAACAATGAAATGTCTATGTAACCTTTTCTAGTATTCTTGGTAGGATCAAACTCAGCAGAAGACATTCATCAGCAACATAATGAAAGTCTGGAATGAAGGAGTGTATATATATATATATATATATATATATATATATATATATATATCTAGCTTTTGATAATAGAGAGACAGGACACATAAGTGTGGCAGAATTCAGTGGGAGTCATGTGTGGCAAACCTTTCTAAACCATAGTTCTTTCAATGGAAATTGCAATCTATAGAGAGCAGTTGTAAATATTGCCATCCATGAAGAATGTCATTGTGACAATGCTATCTGCAGTATGATAGAGTAAGCAGGCCAGCGCTATGTAATAGAAATATGTCCATCCAGAAGATGGTGCCTCCACTATCCATTCATTCCAAAAATTAGGAAGTACCTGCAATAATTTAGGCTGGGTTTTCCCAGAATCTGTCCCATAGTGAGTGTCCTTCATCTAATAGACCTATTTCCTCTCATGGCTGTCTGGGTCCCAGACCTTCCATTGTTCTGCTCTCTCTTGCGTCTTAATTGAGCTATACATAAAACTTATTTTTGGCTGTTGCTAAATGGGTCACAGAAAATAGTGCTTGAATACAGTGGGTGAGATCAGCTGCATACGCACAATGTTGCACCTCTGGCAGCCTAGGCCCCCAAAATGCTTACTGGCCATTAATGTCTTCCTTCAAAGTTCAGGCTATTTGGCTTGCCAAACAAAGTTAAGAATAATGCTATGTATTAACTATTCAATATTTTTATATTCCAAATTGTATTTTTACTGTGAGACAACAGTTTTTTGTTGGTTTCGGTATATATTGCTAATTGTTCACTCCATAGTAATTGGCAATATTTGGAGGTTAATGTTTGAACATTGCTATTGGTTGTCCTGTGAGAAATGTTAATTTGCTGCAGTTATGGGAGTTAAAATTAAAGCAGGCCTGTTAACAAGTAGTATTCTGATTACCTGTTTTTATTGCTCAGCTTGGGGACCATTGCTGTCCTTTTAGCTGGAGTGCTGGAACTGTGCATCTGATGTCTGATGATCTTGCTGGAATTAGATCTGACCTGTTTTTACTGAACTGAATCTTTTCTTAAAGCATGAAGTAAGTATGTTTTAATTGCATAAGTCATCATTAACCATCTGAAACAACAGTTTAATGCATATTGTTAATTGGGCACATCACAGAGAATTATGATCAGATCTCCAAATGTAACTTGCTTATTACATGTTTGAGGCGTGGATGCAAAGAAATTCACCTTGAGAGCAAAGCTTAAGAGGTGAATCTTAGCATTCATATGAAGAACATGTAATATTAAGCTACAATTGGAAATCCGACCATAATTCTTTGCAGTGCATGCAGAGTTGTCTGCTCTATGTACTAATACATAGAGAAAAAATGTGAAGTGTTGTGCCAGATTGAAAGTTGGTAATGCATTTGGGAACTTTACATCTTTAAATATTCCCTGTGTAAAGGAAACAGCTGGTTCCCAAATATGTTTTTAGTGAGTGTAATGTAGACAGTAACCAGAAATGCAGTTGAAATGAACCCATTTCATGTTTTGCTGCTGTTATTTACACTAAGATATTAATTAACATCCTGGTTCAGCGCTACTGTAGCACCAGACACAACCTTAACATCATATAGGGGGTGCTTTGTTAAGCACCCTTGT